>NC_066594.1:6967500-7090000 GCF_905475345.1 Vespula vulgaris
ACGATTATAACTTAAACTTCTTTCAAAGAGACCATTAAATACCTATAATTTATTCGTGTCGATCGTTCTTCAGATCGATTTATAAATTATTTATGAATTATGATACCTCGTTTATTATTCCGAAAAAAAAACGAAGGAAAAAAGGGACAGTAAAAAAGACAAAGGAAGAATACACTCTGAAATCTTTATCAATGATTTTACGATCCCTTTTACGGATCGGATTGAAATATATAAGTATTTTAAACCGATTGTGGTTAAAAGAATCGATTGATCGATTTATAAAACATAAATCTTGCATAGTTCAGGATCGTATCTTCGAAGTACATTAACGCTAGGTTCCTAGAGGTGTCTGGGTTGCCTTCGTCAATGTCAATTTGTGCACTGTCCGCGGTTTCAAGACGGCTCAGTGGTTTCCAGGAAACGATGGAGCATGGAATTCCTATATAGGATAGGACAGGACTGGAACGGGTATAGAACGGAACGGAAGTGAACGGAACTGAACGGAACGGAACGGAACGGAACGGAATGGAATGGAATGGAACGGAAGTCGGCCACGTTTCATTGGCCACGAATGCTTTCCACATCGTCGATTCATTCTTGTTCTCTCGTGTAAATTTCTCTCAAGGATTTTACCACGTCGAATTTAATAATCGTTCGTTCGATGTATTGTACGGAAAAAAAAAAGAAAGAAAATACAAAAAACGCTTAAATTTTACCCACGTTATGTGCGTGTTAATCGATCGTGTTAATATACTTGTTGTATGATTCGTATTCCTTCTTGAATTGTTTTTAGTGATTAATCAAGTAGTTCAAGTTATTGTACGATTGGTATATATGTAGAGTTATATTAAAGAAAGTTAAAATAATTAATTTGATTGAATGACATTTTATATATATATTTTTTTTTTGTTTTACGCGTAAGTTTTAATCAGAATAATTTTTACTTGTACTGTAGTATAATTATATTTAATTAACGCGCGCGCGCGCGTGTGTGTGTGTATACATGCATGCACGCAAAAAAAAATAGAAATTTCTTCAATTTATATAATATGAATATATGCGTATAAAAAGAAAAACATATATATATATATATAAATATAAATATAAAATTCCGAACACTGCGACTCTCTTAAAAATTACGTAGCTTCGTATTAATCCAAAATTGGTACGATCTTGAAAATTGGAAAGAGAAAAAGAGGCAGAAGGAAAATAATAAAAATTCAACAATTCGTTTCACCTTCGACCAATACAATTTCGTTTCTCTCGTTAGAATGAATTTTCACTACATATATGTACTTACGTTCGCATGCATCTTCTCTAACGATAATAGAAAAATACGAAAAACAAGGAACTTTTTTCCATTGGGAACAAAACAACGAAATAATAGGACGAAGCAACGTAGGACGAAGTAACTATACGAGTGGCGAGTGGCGAGTTGCGAGAGTATGGCGATAGCAGGAATACGTTCTTTTCAAAATGGAAACGATATTTGGTATTCTTCTTAGCTCGTACGATTCACATAAACGAGAATAGGTTTTCTCTATCTTTCTCTCTCTCTCTCTCTCTCTCTTTCTGCTTCTCTTTCTCTGTTTTTCTGTGTCTTTCTCTTTCTTTTGTATAAAAGCGAAGTCCCGTTAAAACCAATGACGACTATTTTTCTTTTTTCTCCTTCTCTTTCTTTTATTTTTCTTATACTTCTTGACAAAGGATAAAAATTTTCTCTTTTCAACCACCCTACCTTTTTTTTAATAATTTTTTTTTTTCAAAATTTTTTTTCATCACTCGAACGGAGACATTTTTAAATGGAAAGAGTCGATACTTTCGATAGACGTAAGATTGTCGTCTATTTCTATTTTTTTTTTTTTTTTTTTGATCTAAATATTTCATTCGCGTCATAGAAGAAGAGGAAAAGAAGAAGAAGAAGGAGAAGAGGAAAAGAGAACATAGGATAAAAGTAGGTTTTCGATCATCTCGTTCTCTATCATTTTCACGTTTTCATAGGATGCTGCTATATAAGCTGGCATTGACTTTCTCTATTTCTCTCTCTCTCTCCCTTCCTCTCTTTCTTTTCCTTTCTTTTGCTCTTAAAAGGGAAGAAGCGTATTTTCAAGAAGAATGCATCGCTGTCAACGTCAGTTCGAAGACTTCCACCGTATCCAGACGTTTATATAGTTTCCTGAAAATGACGTAGCTTGAAGTACTTCTCTCTCTTTCTCTCTCTTTTTCTCATATATATATATAAACGTAGAAGAAGAAATATATATACATAAAAAGAGAGAGAGAGAGAGAGAGAGAGAGAGAGAGAGAGAGAGAGAGAGGAGAAAATTTCGAACGACGTCTACTTTTGTATTTACTTCGTCCTTCTCTTACGTACGCGTTGATTCGTTTCCTATATTTTCTACTTTTCGATTCATATATATATATATATATATATATATATATATATATATATATCTACTATTACCAGTCTCGTCCATGTGTACCTACATAACTATACACACAAAATACATAAACTCTTTGGATGAATAACGTTCACGTTGATACATACACAGACATATATACACATAGGTCAGAACGGAGTAGAGCGGTAAGTAGAGCGGGGTGATTGGGAAAGGAGAAGGAGAAGTAGAGGAGGGGGAGGGAGGGGTGCGAATGCGCAATACGCTAAAATCTCACGCGATTGGCATTCGAAGCGCCGGGTTCTCTGTAATCGAGGAGTGTGTACGTCGAATGAACGAAGGAATTCGGGACAACGAAAGGAAGAGGAAGAGGAGGAGAAGGGGGGATAAGAGGGAGGAGGAGGTGGAGGAGGAGGATAGAATATATTCGATAGGTCGATTCCTAGTCTTCGATAGCAGCCGTTGCCACTCGAGTCTGTTCACTCTCGAATTCTGTTAGGTTGATGGAAGGTTAGAGGGTTTGATAGTAGTAGTAGTAGTAGTAGTAGTAGTAGAAGTAGCAGTGGTGGTAGTAGTAAAGTAGTAGTAGTAGTAGAGAGAGAGGGGATGAACGTGGTAAAGGGTTGGTTGGTGTTGTATGCCACTCGATTGTCGTCGTTTCTCGAGCCGCCTAATTCGTAAGCCAAGCTCGAATTTCCTGCCATTTCGATCGTTGCCATGTGTTACGATACCTATGTATGTATGTATATATATATATTTGTGTGTGTGTGTGTGTGTGTGTGTGTATGTATCTATATCGTACTTCACAAGCTTATATATTATACATAGTTTAATACTTTGCGTGAATAGGATGCGAGGGTGCGCGGGAAATTGTGTTTGAAAAAAAAGGTGCTTCTATTTGATGAACTCATTTTTGAGAATGAAAAAGGAAACAAATATTCTTTCTGTTTTTTTTTTTCGCCTTTTTCCACTTCTCCCATCTATTATTTATGTCCCCAATTTTTTTTCGAATATACGAATCGATGTTTGGGAAAGTGATATGTATATATATATATATATAATTTAATATGCATATGCGTGATGAAGTGATATATATATATATAATACATAATAATGAACATAAATATATTAACATGCTTAATATTTCTCAAAAGAAAAGAAAAAATATATATACATACATATATATATATTTTTTAAAGATCTTTAGATTTCCTATTCGAGATTAAAGGATAAAAGAAAATGAGAGAAAGAGAGAGAGAGAGAGAGAGAGAGAGAGAGAGAGAGAAAATAAGAGAGAGGGAGGTAGAGAGATAAACATGTTTAAAAGTCAGCCTATAAATCGTCCTTTTTCCCTACGGAAGATCTCTAATCGAGGACACTTGGAAGAACTCACTTCTAACGCTCTCCAGAATCCGCATTTTCCTCGGCTTGCATAAAACTCGAAGAAACGAATTCTCTCTTTCTCTCTCTCCCTCTCTCTTTCCCTCTCTCTCTCTCTCTCTTTCCCTCTCTCTCTCTCTTCATCCCTCCTATGCATTCATCTCCCTGTGGACCGACGAAAGTAAATTACGTGTTTTCGAGCGGGAAGCCGCCGCATCTACCACAGAGCCGACGCTCGCTCGCCTCTTGGAAACTTTTCCATTTTAAATAAGAATAAATTCAGATTCCGTTCTTGCGCTCGGCGATGCTTATGACCGAATAACAAGAAACTCTCTCTCTCTCTCTCTCTCTCTCTCTCTCTCTCTCTCTCTCTCTTCCGCTTTTCCTCTCTCTTTTTCTTCCTTTCTCTTTCTTTTTCTGGCTTTTGCAAGTAACGTTGGAAAAACGTGCGTGAGATAGATAGATAGATAGATAGATAGATAGTAAGAGATACGATGAAAGAAAGAGAGAAAGAGAGAGAAGAGAAAAAACACATGAATTTCACGTCCCACATTGAGAAATAGAAAGCTATGTAGAAAAAGATATACCGTGTGCATATGTATGCACATATATATATATATATATATGTATGTATGTATGTATGTATGTATGTATCTGTATGCGTGTAGATGCGTACACACGTAAGTAAGTGCATGCGTGCACGCGTACGTGTGTGTCGTGAATATATACTCGTGTTTGGATTACTTCCACTCCTCCTAAAGATTTATCGCGAAGAGAGTTTGAAGAGAAACTTTGTTCTTTTATTTTTTTTTCTATTTTTTTTTTTTGCTTTCTTTTCTTTTCTTCTCTCCTCGTTCCACGCTCCAAGTAGTTGCATTTCGGCCTCGTTGCATTTCGTATTTCGAAGTGAGCTTTGAACGACAGCTCGAAATGAAACTCGATTTTCGCTTTTGAAACGATTTTCGTAAAGCTGAGCATGGTATCAGAAAGAGAAAGAGAGAGAGAGAAACAGAGATCTGGTTTGTTAATTCATAGAGTCCAATGAAAACTGTAAAAGTTGCCTCGCATAAGTATTATTCGTAGGTTTGAATTATACTCTCGAAAAGTTTTTCTCATTCTACGATAAGAGCCAAGAGAGTCAGAGGGTGTTTGATTCCTCAAATAATAATCGTTATCTCTCATTTATTTCCTTCCTTTTTACTTTATTTTGTATTTACTTTTTTTCCTTCAACTCCATTCACGAAAATCCATTTCACTTCGCTTTGTTTTTCAGTACATTCGACGAGATTAAAAAATATTAAAACCGATCGTTCGATTCTAATTTCCTCCTTTCTGTTCTTTTCTTTTCTCTACAATTTCAATTCTTTACACGATCTATTTCATATTATTTTTTCTTTCCGCGAATACGTTTGACATACGCACGCCCACGTACACACACACATACACATACACACACACAGATGTATATATATATATATATATAATATATACATAAAGTTCGAACACGTTCGTGATCGAATTTTCAAAGAACAATCTCTCTCCTAATTCATCAATTCCATTCCTCGACGAAGAATTAGAAGAAAAAGGATGACTGAGTTTTTGGAGAAAGATGGAGGTGGAGATGGAGGTGAAATGGGGTGGGTAGTTACGATGGACGAAAAACCTTTCGGGCACTTTGATTTCTAACAAGAAATTTATCTCTCGAGCTATATCTCGAAAGGTTTTTATCGTGAGGCAAACATCAAGGACGGAGATCGAATGTCGTAGGTCAACAGTGGAGTTACGAAGGGTGAAAGGAAGGAAAGAAGGAAGGAAGGAAGGAAGGAAGGAAGGAAGAAAGGAAGGAAGGAAGAAAGGTGGGGTGGTATGAGGTAGAGACAGGAGGAGGGAAAGGTTGAGTGAAATTTAAAGGGCCAGCCGTACCTACTCGAGAGTACATTATCGGGAGTGCGGCGAAACGAAGAGAAGTTTCGTTCCGTTCATCGCACTCGACCTGAATCGATCTCGTCGTTCGATTCGAAAAACTTGCTCGCACTCCGGCTTGCTTGACCAATCGGCCTTTTAACCTCCTCTCTCATTTCCCACATTTTTTGTTTATATTTTTTTCTTTCTTTTTTTCTTTGTTGTTGTTGTTGTTGTTGTTGTTGTTGTTGTTGTTGTTGTTGTTGTTGTTGTTGTGTACGGTCTCGAGCATTGTTTTTATTTTTGTTTTTTTTGCATCTTTTTATCGCGTCCTCTCGTTCGAAGATTTAGAAAATAATGGAAAGCTTATCCTACCATTCGTGCGAGGTTATAAAACGTGTAGTATTATTGAAGAAAAAAGGAAGAAGGGAAGGAAACAAAAACACGTTTTAAAAGATCAATCGATATACGATACTGAGAAATTAATCTCCGAATGTACTCTGTTTTTCTATTTGTTTACTCGTTCGTTTGTTCGTTTGGGTTTTTCTTCTTTATCTTCTTCTTAGAAATATTTCTAGAGATAAATGATAACGATTTATTGAGGTATATGGGAGGAGAGTTCATGTTCGAATTTTTAAGTTGAAAATATTAATGTTTATTTGGTGATAGGAAATATTGTGTAAAATGTATGTTCACGTTGATAACAATTTTATTAATATCATATATATATATATATATATATATATATATATATATTAGAAATGAAAATTATTATCATTAAAATAATTAAATTATTTTATATTTTATATATATACAAACACACATACACACATATCGTAGTATACATCGTATAAATGAAATTAACTGTGAAAGGAATTGGTATCATGATCTAAGCCGATACCGATAGGTTAGAAGGATACTGCAAGTAGTATCTTCGGTTTCTATACTTCGTCCTTCGTTAAGAGGAAACTGGTTTAAGGTAGCAAGTTTCCTTTTGATTTCGCTTTATCTTGAAGGAAGTTTGTAAGGAAACGGGTGCTATGTTACTGTTGAATGAAGATCAAGAGTGCGTTAAAGAGGAATATATATATATATATATATATACGTACGTAGAGGACAGTAGAAAGGGGGAAGAGTGGGTGGTATTCGTGTTAGATACGGTAGGTTAATGGTTCTAACTTGTGGTATCGAAGTGGAAATTCTCGTGTTCGTTTATCTCTCGAGCCTCTCTGTTGCTCTTTGACCTCGCTTTTGAATATTCGCTGTGTTCGAAACGCTGACAAATACGAAAAACAGAGAGAGATTATGAAAAAGTATTACTAAAACAAAAAAGAGAGAAAGTTTTTCAATAAAAAACTATTTAAGAGAATTTAACTTGAAATGTTTGAAAAAAATGAGAACGAAAGAATAAGAGATAACCATTTGTTTATTATTAATATCAATATTCTCGTATTGTTCTTTTTATGATATTATTTTTTCAACGAACCATCTGGTCTCACATTAAATGTCACAATATATTAATATCAATTTACGTTGAAAGCATTAATCATGCTTTTTTTTACTTTATGACCTATATAATTATTTGTTACTATATTTTAATCGATATTACTTTTGCATGTATTTTTGTGAGACATTGGAATACCATTAGTTTTCTTTTAACGTTAATTAAGTATTAAAATTATATATTATTTATTAAACAATAATTATTTATAATTCGTTTGTTTCGTTTTGAATTTTTTCTTTAACATCAAACACGAAATCATACGAACTTCGTGATATATTAATTAATTTTATCTTTAAACAAAGTTAAATTTATATTGTATATCTATTTGTTTCTATCGATGAATTAAACCACGAGATATTTCGTTTGAACATTGGTTTTAAAAGTATTACAGAATTAATTATTCGATTAATTAAATATTTCATATATTGATTTTATTTTTGCGCTTAGTTAATTGAAATATTCATAATTTCTGCAAATAAATGGAATAGATCAAAATAATTTAATTTAATAAATTAAAAAAAAAAAAATTATATTCGTTCTGATTCAAAAGTTACATCGACTCTGACAAACTTACACACCCACACACACACACACATACGTACACAAAAGAGAAAAGGTGTTGGTCTCTGGGATAAAATCGTAAAGAGTTTCATAGAAACTAGCTTGTAAGACGTAAGGGAATCAGCGATATGACCCTCTTCACAAAAGTACCTGGTTTATTGAGAAAAGATGTCTCGTTGAGAAAGAGAGCTAAAGAAGAAAGGCTTTTGATCGAAAGAGAAGATCGAGAGTCGACTCTCTTAGTTCGAGAATCTCGATCGAGAAGTCACGAAAATCGTGTCGTACCATGTCCTACGATTTTCTTTGTGTCGAATTCGATCCGAAGGGTTAGTTAAAAGGGAAACAAGTTACTCTTTCGAAGAGGGCTCCAGTTGAAAAGAGTCTAACGATCGATCGGATACTTGCGCCGATGAAAGATGTCAATGGAAGTCGTTAGTACGGATCGTTGTTATCGTTAATTAAAATATTTTTCCGATGCTCCTCTTTGTGTAACTTTTCTAACACCAATTTGTGGTCTTCTTTTCTGGATTTCCTTTCTCTCTCTCTTTTTTTATTTCTTTCTTATTTTTTGCCTTTCTTTTTTATTAAACATAGCAGCAGATCAATATTGTAAAAGTCAAAAGTTCCTACGCGGCGAAATTTTTTCCCCCTCGCCCATTCCTATCATTATAAAAAAGTTCCTAGATGAGGAATTTTTACCGTCCATTGTAAAAAAAAAAAAAAAAAAGAAGAGGTCTCCTGGGTGGGAATTTTTTTTTCCTTCCATTGCAAAAAACTTCGTAAGCTTCTAGTCTCGCTTGATTTAATTGTGAAGAAAGAAAAAAAAAATGGACCTCTGTGCCCCGCTCAAAAAAAGAAAGTTTTCGAAAGAACGAGCAATCGATTATAAAGAATCGCCTTGGAATAAAAACACTCGAGCCTTCTTGATATTCTTTATAACGAGATCGAAATATTTAAAAATGAACATTTCAAAAAATCGTGAAGAATTGTAATAATATCGATCGGAATAAATTGGAATAACGAAAGAATAAAAGGGTCATTGAGTATTATCGCAAATCGAAATTACTTTCGATACAACGTGTGTGTATTTTGTACGTGAGTATAGAAAGAGAAAGAAAGAAAGAACGAGAGAAAAAGAGAAATTATTCGAATAATTTCGTATTATCATCGTGATGCCGAAGACGTAGTTTCAGAAGGAAATCTTTAAGTAAATTCGATACAAGGAATTTCGTGGGATAGAGAACGAAATGATGCGGGCAACCTCTAGATCGAGTAATTTTGGCCAAAGTTGGGGCAACGTAGTTGGTTTCGCCAGCATATACCTTGGTATTTAATGAACTAGGTAATCTTATCTTTGTTCTTGGAATTAGTATACATTGGATTAAGTTAATTACGAAATATATACGTTTATATCTCGGTTCAGATTTTATATCGAAGTCAAAGAAATAAATCATTTCGAGAAATTATTATTTCATTGATTCGAAATCAATTTCGTTTTAGAAATATTAGAAGTAGATACGTTCGTTGTTGTAATTTAGTTGAGATTGTGAAGGATTAACGAATAGATCGATCTATCGATCTCTCGAGGAAATCTAAGCAAACGCGAAAATGATTCGTGTGATCGATCGACGAAAGAAAAATGTTGTTGTTAGGCTCCTTGATAACGTATTATATTAGGTCAATTATTCCGCATGATATGACGTCAGCAATGGCTGTTAGCTTCAGGATAACTTGCTTTGTGAAAGGAGAGAGAGAGAAAGGGAGAGAGAGACCAACAAATATATACGTAATTTATCATTTTATACTTGGCCGTTGGTCCCGAGTATTACTATATTTTGCACCAAATCTCTCTCTCTCTCTCTCTCTCTCTCTTTCTCTCTCGTGGTTGACCCCTTGAACTTTCCACCATTTCGAACCTTTCGAAATTAATGTCGCGTACCTGCTTCGTAACGACTTACTAAACGCACCGATTCGTAATTAATTCATTATTAAACAATGCTGAGTCGTAGTGGATAAGTAATAATCACAGGATGTGATTTCATATATTATATATATATATATTATTGTTGTTGTTGTTGTTGTTGTTGTTATCGACGAAATAAATAACTCTCACAAAAATTTTGTCGAATGAAAAATATATCATCGATTCTTGTCATCTTCTAATTAGATTCTAACGATAGGATATGAGATAGAAAGACAGAAAAAAGAATAAAATTTATATCTATTCTACCTTATAATAAATAACAATGTAATATGATAAATGATCGATAAATATAGATACCTGAGATAAAACGAAAAGTTTCTAAATGATATTATAAAAAAAAAAAAAAAAAGATCAGAAAAAAAGTTCAGAAAATTAATCTAATAGAATTATCATGGAAAGGATAGAACCTGTAAGTGAAAAGTAGATCAACGTGATCAACTTCTTTCTTTTTTTTTTTTTAATCGTCCAGTAACTTGTGCTTGTTTTAATTTATATAATTTAGGTAATCTAATTTTAAGTTTTGACAAAAATTTGAAGATTGGTAAATTTCGATAATTATTGGTGAATGAAATGTAGAGTTCGTACTATCGCGATGGTATGTATGATCGAGCCAAATTTCGTTCCTGGGTAAAGTAAAGGAATTTTGGTATTTGGTAATATAGTAGTACTGAGTTTTGATCGATCATTCGGGGTAAAAGAGATAGAGATAGGTATGGAGATATAGAAATAGAAGTGCATCGTCGAAATTCTGGAACGTCGCGTTGCGTCGCGTCGTGTTGGTCTTCTACGACCTCATGTTTGTCCAACTCGTATCGACAGGGACGACATCGAGTGTGTAAACGTTAATGCTCGTTTACGTTTACGTATATGGAGACACTATTGTGTAACTACTGTGTAGACTCCTATCTGCTTCACCTGTTTTTTCCTTTTTCCTATTTTTTTTTTTTATTTTACTTTTTTTCTATTTTTGTTCTTTTTTTGTGCGTGTGCATCGTGTTCAATGGATTAAAGCGTCTGAACGCGAAGAAGAAACAACAAAAAAAGAAACGTGAAAAAGCATTCGTGAAATTGATTCGTTTTCGATTAAAAATAAACGTAATAATTATCGATGAAGTTATTTATTCATTATATATGATCATTTTTATTGATTGATTGATTGATTTGTTTTTCTTTTCGAAGTAGCGATAACTTATACAGATTGAGTCTAATTTTCTTTTTCGCCAAAGGCTACTTAGGCTAGTCTCTTTTTTTTTTTTAATCAAATTGTAAAATCAGAAAATTAATTACGAAGTTTTGGAAAAGGGTAATTGATTTTTTAAGTCGTCTGAGAACTTTTGGTCGACATTTTATATGAACTATATAGAAAATTTCTTATATATATATTTTTTTTATGTTTTTATTTGTTCGAATAAAAATTACGTGAGATAGTGTAAGATAAAATAATGTACTTTAGTATATATCATATATTCAAAAGCTTAATACGAAGCTTAAAGAGGTAGAGAAGGGGAGAGTAGGTAAAAGTGGGAAAGATCCAAGCAATGTTTATTTTCGTTTTTATTCTGGACTCTAACAAAGTATTTACGTTAACTTTGGTGTGTGTGTATATATATATATAAACATACATATATATATATATTTACAACGAAAGCGGTCGTTCCTTTTCAGTCTGGTTCCGTCTCCCTTACGAAGAGGTCAACGAGGCGGAGTTGGTTTCCTAGGTAAAAAGGAAAAAAGAAAAAAGGTAGAAATAATTGCACGATTTCATTTAACGTTTAATCGATCTAGTGTATATTATAAACGCTCTTTACGTAGTATATTTGTTATAATATCATCGTTTAATTTTAACAAAGCTATAACGTCGTTTAATTTTTCTTATAAATTTAAATAGAGGAGAATATTTCGATAATATTTTGTATCATATATTATTATTGTTTATATCGTTTCACGTACAAATTTATAATTTAGGATTGATATATATATATTTTTC
The DNA here is from genome assembly GCF_905475345.1 of Vespula vulgaris. Taxonomy (NCBI): domain Eukaryota; kingdom Metazoa; phylum Arthropoda; class Insecta; order Hymenoptera; family Vespidae; genus Vespula; species Vespula vulgaris. Next base: position 6,979,218 of record NC_066594.1, read on the forward strand.
TTTCTTTAAATATATAAATTTATTATACAAATGATATATAGAGTATGATTTAATTCGATTTTTTATTATACTAATAGGAAATACTTGAACAAATTATCTTGAAATATTTCTTTAAGTACAATAAATAATAGGTATATTAGAAAACTAACGATTACATTTAGATAGAAGAAAATTATATTATATTGTAGATAGATATGTTTCATGAAAAGTCAATCAGAAATTCCTAACTTTAAGATGTAGATAAATATATATATATATATATATATATATATATATATATATATATATATATTGTTGTAAAGCTGAAATGGAATGAATATATTGTTTCACTGTATCCCCTCTTCATCCACCAATTTCGAGAACTCTCTTAGTTCTCGAAACAAGATCAAAGTTAGATTATGTAGTTCTGCTTGAAGCGGTCATGCGTCGACCTCAATTTGAGTCAAATAATTATTATGCGTGCGAAAGGGCTATGTTTCGAGTACAATCGATAATTCTTGGCACAGGAAACCATTGCTATAACTTAAATATATCGCTATAAGAAAATCAAGAGAGAGAGAGAGAGAGAGAGAGAGAGAAGGAGAGAGAGAAAGACACACACATATATATATACATATAAATCTCAAAGACGTGTACATGTGTAAAAGTACATGTACAAAATTGAATAAAAAATTCGTCGATAGAAATTTTCTTAATCCTTTCAACTCAAGAAAAAAAAAAGAAAATAAAATATCGTACAGAATTTTGTATTTCTAAATAATTCTATAATTATTAATGAAATAGGTAAACGATTGTTTATAAACAATATCTTGTAATAATCTCTTATTATTTTGAAGAGAGAAAAGTTTGATTACGTATCGCCTAAGTAAGTAGGTACATTTGGTTTTGCTCATATTATAATTATCGTACATCGTCTAATATCGTATTCTAACTTGTTGAGAGATGGAGAGAGAAAGAGAAGAAAGGAGACAGACAGAGAGAAAGGGAGAGAAACTATTAAAAGAACAAACATAATATCACTAAGAAACTTCTTACTGAAAGAAATTGTTATAGTAGTAGTTCGTGTATGCCCTTTCAAAGTTATGTATTAAGAATGCATACTCTTCCTATAACTATGTTTTAATTGCAAAACTTAAAAAGCTTGTTAACTGTATATGTTTCTGTATATATTGGATGGGTTCAAAAGTTTTCTAGATGATATTAAAAATCAATTAATCTTTTTCGTGATTTTTTCGACCAAATTTCTTTTTTTTCTTTCTTTCTTTCTATCTTTTATTATTTTCCTTTTTTTCTGCATCGTGTACAATTATAAGCTTGAGAACGATTTGAAATGCTAAAATGAAGGAATAATAGTTATCCAAAAAAAAAAAAAAAAACAGTCTGGGGAAAAAGAGTGTAATCGATTTGTCAAAAATCAACTATAGAACTATTGATCCATCCTGTTGTATAATATGTACGATAAATATTTATCTACCTTAACGAATATAATTGATAGCCCTTGATTACGTAATCGAATAATTAGAATATTACATTATCGTGATTGTGATGTTAATTATTAACGACTTCGTATCGAAAGCTTTCGGATTTTGTTCGGTCTTATAATCAATATTATCTTTTTATTTATTTATTTATTTATTTTTAATATTCTCTGTCTCTCTCTCTCTCTCTCTCTCTCTCTCTCTGTCTCTCTCTGCCTCTGTCTTTCTTTCTGTATGTGTCAGAAACAACGTAGGAGACATTCCGACGACGAAATCAATATTCTCCTATTCCGAATGGCCGTCAACGTCGAGGGTAGAACGTGTATCGCGTCGACTCTCGGGTTACAACATTGACTGAACGTGAATTCCTTTTTTTTTTTTATTATTATTTTTCTTTTTCTTTTTTCTTTTTTACCTTTTTCATGTTCCTCGTTTTTTTTTCTTCTCTTTTTTTTTTCATCTCTCTCAGTGCCGCGCGTGTCGCGAGATTACGTAACTTTTCGAAGGGAAAAGGTTTGCGCGTGTCGTTCGTCAGTCTAGGACATTCGAGAATCTAATTCAAGAAGAGTGACGTCGCTCGGTCGTTCACTCGTGTCGGTAGATTTAGGGTGAGAGGGTGAAACAGAGAGAGAGAAAGAGAGAGAGAGAGAGATGAGCGAATGAACGAGAGAGTGAAAAGAGAGAAGAATAAAACCAAGCTGGAGGTGGAAAAACTGACTGGAGGTGGTTGAGCGTACTCGAAGGTGAGAGGAGTACCGTACCGAACCCGCCGCGGGCTCATGGGGGTAACACCGTTAAACGCGAGCACCGCAATTTTGCGGTATCGTCGAAAAACGAAACGACCCGGTTGCCTCCATTTTTTGTCGTTCTTTTTTTTCTCACTTTTCTTTCTTTCTTCCTCCTTTTTTTTAATTTATTCCTCACCCTCCAGCCTCTTTTTTCTATTATTTTATTTTTCCTTCTTTCTCTCTCTCTCTCTCTCTCTCTCTCTTTTTTCTTTTTTCTATATTGTTCTTTTTCTTTCTTAATGCTTGGATACGAAAACGTAACTATTAGTTTTTCAAAGTTCGATGAGATTCTTTTGAAATTTTTTTTCTCCTTTTTTCATGGAAGTTATTTATCGTACGATAGCTAGATATTATATATAAAATACGTAACTATATATATATATATATATATAATGTGATTTTTAAAATATAGAAAGTATACATATATACGTGTATGTTACGGTAAATTAATTTGATGAAATTAATTCAAATAATAACGAATTTCGATTAACAGCTTGATCATATTCCGTGACATTGATTAGTCTCGATAAGCCATAGTGTAATCATTAATGGAGGACTTAATTTCGAGTAGCCTTATCAGCGAGGTAACGAGTTTCGGAAGCCAGAGGAGAGAAAAGCACGTGGCGATGAATCTCGCGTATACCCATCTCCACCCTCAACCCAATTCTCACACTCACACACACACACACACACACACACACATTCATAGGCACACGCATACGCATTCTCTTATACGCGCAGAACGCATGGTTATTCGCGAATGACCCATACATAGATGCATCCTCATTATACGTGTCACGTTTGTTCATCGACAAAACCAGCCGAGAGCGCGTTATCTACGCGAACCGTTACCTGTTCCAACAAATTTTCTAAACGACCAAAGTAAATATATATCTCCGTATATCCGTGTATATCAGACAACCGATTTGTTATAAAATCAAAGATGTCGATGATGAAAATAGTATCATCGTTATTATTACGAGAGGAGGTAGAGAATAGAAGAGAAGAAAAAAAGAGAAATTTATATTACTACAAATATATTAATAATTTATATAGTAATGCATTTATATTACTACGAATATAATATATTATTAATCGAAGGAGAATTAAAGAAGAGAAAGAAAAAAAATAATTGTAGATTATTCCTTCTTCTTGAACGGTAGGAGGAGATGGGTTCTCAAAATTTAAGTCTCTAAACGATTTTCAAAAAATCCAAAATTTCGAGACTTTCTATGTTAATCCTCTTCTTTCCTTCTCTTTCTTTTCAGATAAAACCACAAGCTTGATAACTTTTTCATAATTCGAAAAAAATAATCTCGGAAAGGAATAACGGATTTTCTAAAAAAAAAAAAAAAATCGTCTAGGAATCTAGGAACGTTAGATTCATCCTGTATTTACTTAGGTTAATACCTTAAGAGCCTCGGCTTACAAGCTTCGATCGATACTTAAGACCTTCTGCGAACACGTAACGATATTTCACGTAATCGATTGTCCTTCCTTTCTTTTCTTTCTTTGATATTTTCCTTTTTTTTTTCTTCTTTTTTTTTTTTAATAAAACAGAAACAATTTTTTAATAAAATCCTATTACCCTTATTTGACTCGTTATTAATATATATATATATATATATATATATATATATATACATATGAAATCAAATACGAAAAAGAAAAAAAAAACGAAAAAAAAAAAAATAACATTGTTACGTCAACGGTGACCTCGTAAGTCGTAATGATTAAAAAAAAAAAAGAAGAAAAAGAAAAAGAGAACAAAAAAAAATTCACTAGGTCGATCGTAGAAAAATCCACCGTCATAATAATAAAATGACTTCCGGTTGTGGAGGAATATCCTTTTGTATCGGTCGTGTTGAAAGAGCAAAGCTTTTCGTTGATCTTCCTCCTCTCATATCCGTTCCATCGATGTTGTTTTTTCCTTTACTTTCCCCCTCCTATCTCATCCTCTCTCTCTCTCTCTCTCTCTCCTCTCCTTTTTTTTGTCAATTTTGTTCAGCACAGCTGACTCTCTTTTTCTCTCTCTTTCCTATATCTTTCGCCATTCTCTCTCTCTCTCTCTTTCTTTCTCTCTGTCTCTCTCATTCTCGTTACTTTGTGTCGACTGGCAATCGGATCGAAGTCAAACAGCAGTTTTCCAACATCCTATATCGTTTTCTCTCTCTCTCTCTCTCTCTCTCTCTCTTTCTCTGTTCTTCTCTTTCTTTCTCTTTCTCTTTCTATTCTACCCTTATTTCGCTTTACGCTCTTTTAATCGGGACTAGTAGTGATTCCCGGCGCGTTCCACTTGATAGTTACAACGATGCTCGCCGATTACATCAACGACGACAAAGACGGCCTGCTGGCATGCAACAGGAACGAAAAAAAAAATAAAATAAAAGAAAGAAGTAGTATACTTTGCTTCCAATCGATCTCTCGCTCTCCATAATTTTTTTTTTTTCTTTTTCTTTCAGTTTCCTTCCATTTCTCTTTCTCTAGTCTCTACAAATTATCCTTTTCTTTTTTTCGTAAAAGTTTTTAGTTACAATTGGATCGACACGAATTAGATTTAATAAATTTATCATTTCTTCTTTTCTTCTTCTATATATATCATCGAGTTCAAGATTATAATAATAATAATAATAATAATAATAATAATAATAATAATAATAATAATAATAATAATAATAATAATAAAGTGTTGGGGAATCTTAATAGTTATCTTTCGAATGATTAATGCGATCATTTTTTATCGATCTTCCTTCTCTTTTTTTCTCTTTTTCTGTTCTCTTATTTCTTTTTTTTTTAATTTAAAATAACGAAAATGATTGGATGAAAGAAGATAAAAAAAAAAAATGCAGAAAGAAAAAAAGAACTAATGAATCTCGGTAATCGAATGCGTGAGTTTTGTTCTAGGATTTAGGATTAACGTTGTACACTTATCTCTTTAATAGGGCAACATGGTCGTATTATCTTCGATAGATTTCATCGATTAACCCTATCATCCATTATACCTAATTATGCACTTTACTCGACCTCCGTAGGCGCACGCGTTCTCTCCGTTTCTCGATGTGTCTCCATTGAAAATGAATTGCTCGTTACCCGTTTACCATTATCATGTAACTTGGCCTCGTTGCAATTAACTGATAGATCGTGTTACTGGTAAGTGCACATTCCAATTGTTTTGCTAATGTCGGCTAATTATAAGCAATTATCCTATTAAAAATATTGATATTGTTACTAATCGATTACATATCGATTACATAATTGATTAAACATAACGGAATAATAAAATCGTCATTTTTTTATCAACATATTTTACATACGTATAAATAAAATTAATGCAATTAATATTTTGTTAACGTTAAAGGAGAGAGAAGGGAAAAACATTTATTTCTTTTTCTTTCTTTTTTTTTTTGTAATTACAGAAAAACGAAAACTAAGAGAAATTTGTTTTTTTAGGAATATTAGAAAGCCGTAAGTAAATTTGTCGCGAGTAAACAATTTTGAACGAAGTTCTATACGAAGATACAAAATTATTTATGTTGAATATATATAAAGAAAAAAAAGATATAAAAGAGTTCAAAAAACATTTAGATAAAAATATTGACGACACTTCGAATATACGCTAACACTCACAGTAGTATCAATTAAGCGAAACGAGATTGACATAATGTATCGAATCGATAAATCAAATATGATCCTTTACAAAATTATCTCAAAAAAAAAAAAAGAGAAAAAAGAAAAGAAAAGCAAAAAAAGAAGATAAAAATACTAGTTTAAAAAAAAGTTTCGTATTTTCTCTCTCTCTCTCTCTCTCTCTCTCTCTCTCTCTCTCTCTCTCTCTCTCTTTCTCAGCTCTCTTTCCGTGACGATTTGTGCGATCAGTCAAATTTTGATTTTTTTTTTTTCTTTCCGATACATCATGATCGAATAGCGACCAACTCGAAAATCCATGTCGGATTTATCATGCACGTGATAACGCATAGGATGCATAGGACTCCTCTCGTTAGTATATATGTCTGTTTATTTGTTCGTGCGCACGTGTATATGTATGTCATAGGCATATATGCATAAAGCTAAAATACACATCTATATTCGACGTAGGTAGATTAACACTGTATTAGATACACAGTTTCAAGTTTCCACAAATGTAGGTCAGTCCTGTGTTGGTTATGTATGAGTATTCTCATCTGTTTCCTTCCTTCCTTCCTTCCTTCCTTCCTTCCTTCCTTATTTCCTTCCTTCGATCCATTGTTTCTCAATTTGGTATGGCCACTGAACTCCTCTCTCCTTTTACTTTTCTTTAATATAACGTAACATATACATTATTAATGAATTTATTCAAATACCGTATCATTCAATTTTATATTGTTATGTGCTTGTTAAATCAAGTATACGTATGTATATATATATATATATATGTATATAATATAATATAATTAACAGTAAGTATTTTGTAGAAATAAAGGGAACAAAGAAAAGAATAACGATGTTAAAAATTATATTAAAGATTAAAAACACACACACATATATGTATGATTTTTCTCTCTTTCTCATAACACTTCGAAAAACTGCAAACGATCGTAGATCGACGATTTAAAAAAAAAAAAGAAGAAGAAGAAGAAGAAATGAGAAATAACGAAGAAAAGAAAAAAGAAGCCATAGAAGATATTCGCGAATTGCAAAATAGGCTAATTAGGTAGTAAGGATATAAGTTATACTCCGACTTAGCAAGGATCTAATTATAAACTGGTCTCATAAATATGCTGTAGAGGACGAAAGTGGGATAACGGGGTTGATTGGGAGTAGGGGACATGTGGAGTACACTTATAACGAGCGTAATAATTGCTGATATCGGAATTGGGTCGATTGAGCTATGTTTTTGAGGTCGCTCACAAACGTAGTGACGTCCGTAGGTAACTAACTACATACATATTCCTTTCTCTCTCTCTCTCTCTCTCTCTCTCTCTCTCTCTCTCTCTCTCTATCAATCTATTTCTCTGTCTCTGTTTCTCTAATTGACTCTGTTTCTCTGTTTCTGTTACTCCAAGTATAAAACGTATCTTCTAATTCTTTCTCTCTTTTATTTTCCCCACCTTCACTTCCTTTCTCTCTTCCTCCTTCCATTCTTCCCCTTCTCCTCTTCCACTTCTTGACAAGAATCTTCCGCTCGACGAGAATCTTTCGATATCATTTAATAATAATTAATCGAGAAAAGTGTTGAACTGAAAATCGATAGCGTTAGTTATCAGTTTTCAATGGTCCATTAACGTTACGAGACGATTCAAAAGAAAGAAAGGAAGGAAGGAAGGAAGGAAGGAAGGAAGAAAAAAGGAGAAAGAATAAAAAAAAGAAAAAAAGAAAGGAAAGAAAGAAAATCCGGTTACCTACCTCTTATAAGAAGATATCCTCGGTTCTCAAACTTTCGGCTACTTTTCTATGAAATTTCAATGAAACTTGATTAATTAAGAAAACGACGGATGAGTCGATCTTCTAAATTCATGAAAGAAAAAGAAATAGAGAGAGAGAGAGAGAGAGAGAGAGAGAGAGAGAGAGAGGAGAGGAGAGGAAAGAGAAAGATTTATTCGCAAAGACGGAATAATTTGACGAGTTGATAAACTTTCGACAATTTAATCTCGTATGATTGGAAAATGAAAACTCGATTATGGAAAATACGTTTTCGTAATTTTCAATTAATTGAAGAAAATACACGTACGTACGTATGAAACGTATGCGTGTATGCACGTACGTGTATTTATGTTTTCGTTAAGAGTAAATTCGGAACGTGCATTGTAAACAGACTCGAAGTCATGTCGAATATCAACATGAATACTCATGCTACTCACCTCAATCGGACATTATCGATGTATCGTGAATTTCGATTAGAAGATCATCGTATCAATCGCGAAGACGATCGATGGATCTCGTTGTGTCTCGGGCGATTGATTTCGGCAGATATAGTCCAATTTACATTGGCCAATTCTCCCTTAGTCTTGTTATGTAACATTCGAATGCGATAAGATAGTCGATCGGTATAATTATCCATTTGAGATGCTCGATCAAAATATAATTATTCGATCGGTCGAACGTTTACATCGATGATTCGATCTTTCGTGGATTACCTATCTCTCATAAATAAATATATAAATGAATAAGTAAATAAAGAAGATAAATGAGAAGTAAAAAACCATGAAAATAATTTTATAATCTTACTATCGTAATCCATTGTAATGTAATGCATCGAATTTAATAGTAATCGGGATGCAATATTAATTCTTTATAGAGTATAATAAAGAATTTAGTAATCGGCATGTTGAGATGTGTATTTTATCGTAGATGATAATTGAAGATAAGGTTTTGGTAATGATGATAATAATAATTATCATAATGTATATGATAACGATGATTATAGAGATGATGATGATGATGATGATGATGATGAAATAATAATAAAATAATAATAATAATAATAATAATAAACTGGAAATGAAATGGAACGTAACACCCATTGAGATTCGAATGAGATTAACGAAACGACATAGGTATGTTAAAAAAAGAAAAAAGAAGAAGAAGAAGAAGAAAACGAATAAAGAGATTAGATAGTAGATAAAAGAAGAAATAAAAGAAAAAAAAGAAGAGAAACGTGTCACCAGAGAGGTTGTATCTCCGAGTCTCTTGAAAAGCGCAGATTGCTTGGGTGGTTAAATCTGAACGATATAACGACACTACATTGCATTGCATTGCATTGCATTGCACTGCACTGCACTGCATTGCACAGTACTGCACAGCACGTCGTCGCTCGTTTCCCTTTTCTTCTCGTTTTATCTTACTAGAGAGATTTTCTCCAAACGAAGAGTAAGAAGAAGAAGAAGAAGAAGAAGACGCCAAGAGACGGTCTCAGCGTTCCCTCTCGAGCGTAAATTTGGCATACAAGTTGGACGAGGAGAAGGAGAAGGAAGAGGAAGAGGAGGGGGAGGAGGAGGAGGAGGAGAAAATTCTCGTAAGAAATCGGACCAACCGAAGGATTTGGAGAGATAAGGAAAAAACAAAGAAAAGAAACAAAATAAAAATAAAAAGAAGAAGGAAGGAAGGAAGGAAGGAAGGAAGGAAGGAAGGAGTGAAAGAGTTGTCCGTGTGTGAGTTTTGTCGCATTAAACCATCCCCAAGTTTAATTAGAGTCACCTTAATCGCTAACGTTTCCCGTTTATATCCGGCACTTTCTTCCTCTCTGTCTCTCTCGCTCTCCTTCCGTTTCTCTGTCTCAATGTCTCCTTCTCTGTAATTTGCTTCGTAGAGAACGACAGAGCTGTAGGTTAAAACTGGCGACAAAATTGCGTTGTACAGTTTCCCTATGCGTTCTTCTCCTATGTGAACAATTTTCGAAAATTTTCCAATTTGGATTCTCTCTTCTTTTTCTTTTTTTTTTCTCTCTCTCTCTCTCTCTTTTGCGATAGTTCGATTAAACGTGTATACATTTATTATGTGTACGTACGTACGTACGTATGTATGTGTATATAGATATGTACATATGTAAATACGTGTAAAAAAAAAGGGAAAGGAATATATCGACAAAGAATTAATTAAATTCGTACGAATAAATAAATTTCGATTGAAGCGCGATAAATCAATTACTTCGATTTCCTTTTACCTTTTTCTCCTTCTTCTTGCCTTTTTTTTTTTCCTCTTTCCTTTTTCTTCCTCCTTTTCTCTTATTTTCTCTCCTCTCCTAGCAGTTTCCTCCAGCTTTTTTCTCCATTCTTTTTTCTCCATGTTCTTATCGTTAATCGTATTCCCTCTTTGATCTTCTTATAATAATGAAATGGTGGTTATATAAGATCTTTTTGTAATAAGTTTAATCTTGTTCGTCTTCCGTTCTTCTTCCGCCAAGAGTGGCTCGGTGAATAGGGTAAAGGGGTGGTCGAGGGAATGGGAAATGTTAAAGACGATCGTTGTGTCAGCGTTTCAAATGAAGTACGGTAACCAAGTTGAAATTTGTTTAATCGCGAACGTAGATTTCGCGCGTGCGAGTAACGAAGGATATAACAAAATATATATATATATATATATATATATATATATGTATATGTACATTATACAAAGAGAGAAATGCTTATGGAAGCTTTCGTGTTTCTGACGTAGGAGAGAGAGAGAGAGAGAGAGGGATGGGGGAGGAGGGAACGGAGGACTGAAACGTAGCTATGTATTGTTCGTCCGCTTTGAGGAACAATACATTTCCTACTTCATTCATCCGCCAACAATTACACGAAATTAATGGAAATGAAAATCAGAATGCAATGCCTTAAGAAAGGGTAATGAATAGTTTCTCTCTCTTTCTCTCTCTCTCTCTCTCTCTCTCTCTCTTTTTCTCTTTATCTCTCTTTTTCTGCTTCTCTCTGTCTCTCTGTCTCTGTCTCTCTCTCTGTCTATCTATCTGTCTCTCTTTATCCGTCCTATAGTTTGCTAGAAATCGCGAAAACGTATTGTTACTGTTTTCCTTTTCAACCGACAACGTTGGTATACCGATTAATTATATACGTAATTGCTATGTTTAAGAGTGTACCTTTTGATTGGCATTTGTAATCGACAAGAATGAGAGTTAAAGAGAAAGAGAGAGAGAGAGGAAGTGAGTACTAATTTTAATTAAGGAAAACGTTCTCTCGTATAGATTTCTTTCTTTCTTCGTCTAATCGTATATTGTAAAAAATTATATAAATTTATGTGTGTGCGTATAAGTAGATAATAATTTTTCTTCTTTTTTTTTTCTTTTCCTTGTAAATATCGAAAAATTTGATTGGTATTTATGATCGATAAGAAAGACAGAGAGAGAGAGAGAGGGAGGAGAGAGAGAGAGAGAGAGAGCTTATTTTAATTAAGAGAAACGTTCCCTTGTACAAATTTATTCATTCTCCGTGTGATCTTGTACTATAAAAAGATAATAATTTCTCTACCTTTTATCTTTTTTTTCTACAAACATATAAAAATTTGATTGGTATTTGTGATCGATAAGAAAGATAGTGAGAGATAAATAGATAGATAGATAGAGAGATAGATAGTGAGAGAGAGAGAGAGAGAGAGAGAGAGATCGAAAGACCGAAAGAACTTATTCTAATTAACGAGAAACGTTCTCTCGTACAAATTTATTCATTCTTTTAATCGTCTACTACGATATAAAAAAAAAACGTATCTATGTCCGTACATATACATATATACACATGCATACGCGTCTATACATATATCATAATTTATTTATTTATTTATTTTTTTTTTATAAAAATATATACATAAAGAAATAAATAAAAAAGAAACTTTCGCGCGCCAAAAAGAGTAGAGGACGAAAGAAGAAAAATAAAAGTAAAAAAGAGGAAGAAAAAAAGTATGAAATTCGTCCTTTTATCAGTGATTTCTTTAGAATCCACTTTACTACTGTACTGTAAATATACATTTGTAAATAAAAAGAGATATATATACCCTCGTAGAGAGAAAAAGAGAGAGAGAGAGAGAGACAAAAAGAGATAAAAAGAAAAAAAAATATATATATATATATATATATATATATATATATATATATATTCGGTACGAGTCGAGAAGGAAGATAAAGTCCGTTTCAAAATTCGAAGTGCCATCTCGAAGAAAGCTCCTTCTCTTTCTCTTTCTCTACCTTTTTGACAAGACGTTGGAAGCATCCGTCGTTGACGAAGGGTTGAATAAAGAAAAGAGGAGGGTAGAAGGGTAGAGATTGGAGAATGGAGAGAGGGGTGCTTGGCAAACAGAAGGGAGAGTCTGTCGACTGGGAACGGTTTCGTTGAATATATATATAAAAAAAAAATAAAAAAATAAAAAAAAGATACAGCATGGAAGGAGAAGCATAGGGAAAGAGAAGAGAGGGGGTAGTTGCGGGTCTAGCGGGGATGAGTTGTAGTCGAGGGTAGTGAGAGACTGTTGGCGGGTGGCAGGTGACGGGTGGGGGGATATGAGGGACGTCATCCTCCTCACCGCATAAAAATTCCTCGGGTCACCGTGAATTGATAACGGTGAGAGCTCGTGACGTTTTAATTAGAGTAAAATGCGACAAGAATGCTACGACGTTCTCTCGCGAGAGATTCTTGTGTCTTTTTATTTTCTTTTTCTTTTCTTTTTTCTTTTTTCTTTTTTTTTTCTCCTTTCTTCCTCCTTTTTTGTTCTCTTCCTGTTGTAGTTGTTCTCTTTCTTTTTCTCTTACTTACGGAGAACAACAACAATAACAATAACGGCATTTTTCCTATCTCTCTTCTTTCTCTATCCTTCTCTCTCTATCAATCTATCTTTCTCTTTTTCTTTTTCTTTTTGCTGTTCTCACTTGTTCATTCTTTCTTATTGTTCATGAGAAATGACGAAAAGAGAGGGTGTGTGCGTGAGAGAGAGAGAGAGAGAGGGGGGAGAGAGAAAGAGAGATTTTAAAATCTCCATTCCGTGGAACGTCGACCAAAGAGCTTTAGAGGTATTACGAAAAATTTTCTAGCTTCTTCTCACGAACGAAAAGTAGAAGGAGGAATATAGGAAGGGGAAGGAGGAGTAGGAGGAGTAGGAGGAAGCGAAGGAGTAGGAGAAGGAAACATCTTTCCTCGAGTATATACGAACATATCGCTTGGGAAAGCTTCGAATTTTCGCGGAGTTAGACGACGGAAAATTTATGACGACAAATTTATGACGACAAATAAGATCCTTATCCGTGAAATCTCCTTGAGAGAGAGGTAGAGAGAGAAAGAGAGAGAGAGAGAGAGAGAGAAAGATCCTTCTCGACCTCTTTGAGTCCTTTTCTTTCTGTCTCTCTCTCTCTCTGTCTCTTTTTTTTCTAACGACAAGTTTTCCAACAATAAAACAACAATGACAATAACATATCTAACGATATATATCAAAATTATCGTATCCGATCGAGGGATTATTAAAATGAACGTATACGAAACAATCTGTCTATTTATTTATTTATTCATTTATCGATCATTACATTCAAATAATTATGTCCTGAAAGAAAAATGATTCTCAACAACGATGACAGGATCATTGCAATTTTCTATCGATATATCAAAAATATATAATATAATATTCTTAAGATCGTTCGTTAGAATTAACATTATCTGATTCGAGAAACGTGATAATTGCCTATATAGATAGATAGATAGATAGATAGGTAGATAGATCACGTCATATGTGACGTAGAGACACTATCAGAACCAGGTCTGTATTCTCCGTTGGCGTTGCTGTTACATTCATAATAACAAGCTATCGACACGAACGTTACATCTCGAGGCAAACTCTCGATTCTCTATCGTCGATGTATTTCGACGTGTAAGCGAGGGAACTAGCGTATAAGCGATACGAACGAGCGAGCGAGAGAGAGTATGTGAGAGAAAGAGAGATCATATATTGTATGAGACAGACAGAGAGAGAAAGAGAGAGAGAGAGAGAGAGACAGAGAAACAGAGAAGGAGAGTGTGTATGAAAGAGAGAGTGTGAGAGATCGTGCGTGAGAGAGTATGAGAGAGTAAGAGTGAGAGTGCGAGTAGGGTAAGAGAGGGAGAAGGAAGGACATAGTGGTTTGGTCATCTCCAGATTCGATACACCGTGGTGTCCCTCGTACCCTCCCTAGAGGGATACGTCAAAGCCGTCGAACATAGGTCGGCAAACATGCGAGTTCGAGCAGGAACCGTGCCGATGCCACGTAGGAACACGCATTGCGGTGACGTTCCTATGGATCAAAGCCGATACCATACGCAGTCTACTACTACTGTTACTACTACTACTACTACTACTACTACTATCACAACTATTACTAGCACTACTCGTATTACTACTATTAATAGGACAAGTGTCTTCTTCTTCGTAGATGTATACGTACGTATGTACGTGTATACAATATAATTATATTGCACATATGATAAGCACATTCTCTCTGTACGTATGTACGTACGTACGTACCTACGTGTGTATGACGTATATATGTGTGTATAGATTGTTTGACAAGGCGGATGTTCAATATAGACACGTATGTGTGTGGATGTGTGATATGTCTGGTCTAGTATAGTGTAGAAATGATAGGAGGAGTGGTCTTATCGTGAACCGATATCCTTCCAAGGACAATCCGCAGTATTCTATGATCCTCTCTCTCTCTCTCTCTCTCTCTCTCTCTCTCTCTCTCTCTCTCTCTCTCTCTCTCTCTCTCTGTCTGTCTCTTCTTTTCTCACTCTATTATTTGCAACGATTATGAAATATAGAATTTTCTATGTTCTCGAGATTCTAGAAATATTTTGAGTACAGATAATCTTTTTTTTGTTTTTAATCTTCCTTCCGATGCATCGTGATAAATTAAGTGGGACAATTGATGAAGGTTTTTTTCTTCTTCTTTTTTATTTATTTATTTTTTTCTTCGATCGCCATTTTTTATATTTAATATATATATATGTATTTTTTTTCGCGTTCATATGGTATCTCTTTTTTTGTTTCTTTTTTTCAGAGATAGAAAAAAACAAGTAAAAAGAAAAGAGGAAAGAGATAAACGAGAAATAGGATTTCTTTAACGAATGAAATGAGTTTTTCTGTGTGTAGTTTATATAGGGTGTTTTAATGAAAAAAACCAGACACTGTCTTTCTCGCGTTAGAGTCTGATCGTTGGGAGTATGACGATCGGTTTCTACCGTGAGAGAAAAACAAGGGACAGGAAATTTCGAAAGCTTCGCGTTGCCTTGCCTTTTGTTTCGTTGCCTTTAATCTAAAGATTCGGAACAATGGAGCCTGGTGTGTTCTGCCTTTCAAAAGGCGGACACTTTTTTATTTCTCTTTCTTTTCCCTCTTTTTTCTTCTTTTTTTTTTAAGGCAAACCCTATTGAGTCGAAGATAGCATGGAGATATTTTCAGTTCCTTAAAATCGCGAGATTTCAATCGAAAATCTTCCGAGTCTGAATTACGTTTATTTGGGAATATTCTAATAGAAAGTAGAACGCTTATATTGAATTCAGATATATATATATATATATATATATATATATATATACATATATATTATATATATATTATATATATAAATAATATCGTTTGAATATATTTGATGAAATAAGAACGAAAGAAAGGAAGAAAATAGATATTCTAAAAAAGAAATTCGCTCTCTTACTTTTGTTGAAAATAAATATTTATTAACGATAACGTGATCCATAGATCACTATATGGGAAGTACTTTCCAAAAATGGTTGGCCATCGAGAAGACTAATGTAAGTCGTATGTATTTAGATAAGTATATAGGTCAGTGCATCCGATCAAATAGTTTCTATTTTTTTTTCTAACGAAATAATATAAATCTTTCAATATCGCAAAGATGTATTTCCCCTGTTTTCTTAGATTAGAATTTAAGCGTGCGAGAGTATCGGATTTAATAAAAATAAAAATAAAATTTGACGGTGATAAATATTAAAAAAGAAAAAAGGAAATTATAACGAATATCGATCAACACATCTTTGTTCGTTTATTCGAAGAAAATTTTCATTGATATCAAAGGATGTCTTTGAGAAAAAAAAAACAGAAATAGAAAAAAAAAAAAGAAAATATTTAACGCTTGTTTCAAACATTTACAAGATAAGTATGCAACACGTTCGAATATTTAATAATTTTGTTTTGTATCAAAGTATTGAATAGAAATGTTCGCGAAAAGATTGATGGAGAAATCGAATTATATTGGTCCACAAATCGATCGATCGATCGATCGTTCGATCGATCGGTCGGTCGGACTTGAACAAACGAACGAACGGACGAACGAACGTTAGCTTTCAATTATTGTAAATGTCAGAGAGGATTGTTCTCCCTTCCAATAAAATCACGCGATCATTGTGTTGACAACGATGAAGATGTAATGGCGTTTTCTCACTGGAAGTATTTTGTTATTTTTCAACGATGAAAACTGATTGTCGAGAGAAAGAGAGAAAGACGAAAAGAACTGACAATGACAACTTTTTCTTTCTATTACATCGAGAAATGAAACCTATATATATATGTATGTATGTATAGATGTATATAATAGAAGATTCTCTCGATGTTTTTCGATTTTTTCACTATCGATTTCTCACTTACGTGTTGGATGTCGAAATAGAAAAATATTAAAGACGATAACACATAAACGAGAACAGTTCCATCTTGAAAAATATAGATTTTGAATTAATCTAACAGAGATAAACCAATCGATCGATTTCTAATCGGAAAATCATTGAATAATACGTCGTTTCTAGTCGAATATTTTGTTCGGTCCATTAACGATAACGATGAACGTGATCATCGTGATCGGTTAGATTTATCCTACGTTTATCTGTGTTATCTACCTTTTGAATAATATGAGATGATTGGTCGGAATAATATCGATTTCTCGATTTCAATGTAAGAAAGAAAAAAGATGAGAAAAAGAAATTAGAAAGATCGTGATAGGATAAGGTATTAGATAAAGAAATGATTTAGTGTTATTAATGTTCTTGTAATTTATTGGTAGATTGGTAGACCCCATAAGAAATATATGTCTCTATCTGTCTATCTATCTATATCTAACTCTCTATCTATCTCTTACTGTTTATCCTCTAATTTACAGTAGAACTCGACGGTAAAGAGAAATATTATTGTTCGTGTTCCTCCATTAAAACGTCAAACTCATCTAATGGTAGATTAACGTTCGAATTAAAACGATCGATAAACGTGTGATCTATTATCTCTATTATTTCATCTATTGAAGTCATCGTGGTTCGATGCTAGAAGATTATACATTTTTATTACGTTAATTAGAAAAGAAGAGAAAAAAAAAAGAAATTTGTACTTTAATTTCTATTACGTCTATTTTCTCATGTTTCAAGAGAATACTTTATAAAGAATGTTGCAAATATTCCTCGATAAATTTTTTTTTCTCTCATATTAATTACCTTTTTCTCAAGGCTCGTAATTAGGCTTGGTTAATCGAGTTTTGTAGTTTTATGAGTCAGTACTCCGTAGTTTTACGATTTGAAAAAAAAAAGAAATAGAAGAGAAAATTCGTCAAAAAAGAGTTATTGATTTTTTAAATAATCTTAAGAACATTTTTGATTCACCCTATATTTTATATATATATATACATATAATATATGTTTTGAAATTAATAATATTTTAGCTGTGTTAATAACGAAGCTTGCTTGCTTGCTTGCTTCCTTCCTTGCTTGCTTGCTTGCTTGCTTGCTTGCTTACTCGCTCGCTCGCTTGCTTACACCTTTCGCAAACGGGTACTACGATTAATTACGATAAACAGGAGCTCAATTAACTCCTTCGAGGTACGAGATAACTTGCCGGAATAAGAGAGATAGATAGAGAAGATACGAGAAATAATTATCTCACACGCGTGAATTTTGCAAGTAGCAATAATTTAACAACGATAAGCGTACCAACCCTTACACGTCATCCCCTATCCCCTTTTGTTCCCACGTTTGAAATGATTTCTTTCTTTTTTCCCTTTTTTTTTTTTATTAAATTAATTAATTTATATAGAACAAATTTTTTTTTTAATTCGCACGAAGAAAAAAATCTCCGCATTTTTTATTTTATTTTACGTTTTTCTTTTCTTTCATTTTTTTTTTCAACTTGCAGCTTTTTATTTTCTTCCTCTTTTTTTTCCCCCCTTTTCTTTCGCTCCCCGTCGAAATCAAACCAACCATTTATACCAACAATTTTCTATGATAAAAATGGCGAGAAATGTTCGAACCAATGGGGTAGTTTTATTTGTCACGATTCAAGCCGCTAAACGATAACACCATTTTATCGTACGTAACGTGCACAAAGCACTTTTTGTCAAGTAATGTAGGAAACGAGAGACAGAGAGAAAGAGAGAGAGAGAGAGAGAGAGAGAGAAAAGAAAGCAAAATAAAAAAAAGGTTAAGGGGAAAGAAAATCGTAGGCGTTCCCAAACGATATCACTAATCCTAAACGATTTCACGCCATATAAAGTGGACCGTTTGCGTTAAAATATATACGATTTGCCAACGATGTACTAAGTTTCTCGTGTATTTAATCGTGTATTAGAGCACTCTCTCTCTCTCTCTCTCTCTCTCTCTCTTTCTTTCGTCCTCTTTTTCTTTCTCTCTCAAAAGCCTTCCACATTTTCCGCTCGATTCATTACAAAAGCCTTTCTCGGATTCTCTCTCGCGAAAGAGAAGGAATTTCTTTCCTGAAACGAGAGATCGTTTTCTTTTCTTTTATTCGTTCGGGTTTTTTCTTTTCTTTTCTTCTTTTCCTATTTCTTTTTTTTTTTTTTTTACTTGTATATATTTTTTTTCTTTTTTTTTATTCTCTTTTCCTTTTTTCTTTCTCGTCAATCCATGATACGTTTGAAGTGTACTACCGATAAAGGAGGATATGTACGTGATTAAAAAGAAAAGTTAAGAGAGAGAGAGAGAGAGGAAATCATAGAAATAAATTTTAGTAGATACTACGATATTTGAAATTTCTTTGTTCAAACTAGACGAGAAAGTAATAAGTTAAACACACACACACATACATATAATAGCTACAGAGTGTAGATATTATACAGAATAGGTCAAGCAAAAATTCCTAAATGATTTTACAAATCGTTATTAATTATTAAGTTATTAATTTCCAACGAAATTTTTCTTTTCAAGTTCAGTATTGGTCGAATTAATAACAGTCTACTCTAACTCGCAACGATTCGATACTAATGATTCGAAAACGGATGATTAATCGTGACAAAGTAAACTTGATTGTTGTAAAATCTCTTAGAATCGTTTGGCCCGGTGCCCTTTCAGTACTATGTAACTAACTACTTAAGTATAATACATATTCCTACGTAATATAACATATGCTTTGTATACTTAAGTGCTTCTTTATATTAAGCCAACTTTATTGAATAGAGAGAAATTTAATCGTATCTTCGTTCTCATCGTCGTTATCGTCGTTTTTTTCTCGATTTCTTTGACGATAACTCGTTAAGTATGAATGTTTGCTTTTTGAAATCGTTTCTCTTAACGTCTAAATTTCGCAAAAACGACGCGTTCGAAGAAGAGACTGCGTTGAGAAGATAAGAGAAAAAGAGAGAGAGAGAGAACACGTGTAACGTCGTTTCAAATCACACTAAAAACATATTCAGCCGTTTTCTTGAACTTCAAACAGAAACTTCATTTATCGTAGTAGATATCTTTACGTAAGGGTTTAATATGAAATCCTTTTGAACGATAAAATGTATTTTTCTTTTAATATAACGGAATATATTCTTACATACGAAGATGATAATTCGATTTTATTTAATAAATTATACAATTATTTACAACTTATTAACCTATTGTATATCTTCTCGGAAGGTAGGATTTTAATAAAAAAAAAAGAGAAAGAATAAATATGTATTAGTAGATGATACAAAAAAACATCGCGTTAGATTGTCGTTTCATGGTGAGTTGAAAAACATCCCACTGTGCGTACATACGTTGATACATAGGTACATATGTAACAAAAAGATAAGACATTTTTTATTCTGTCTTGTCCCATAGAAAATACTATTATGTATCACGTATAAAATATATCTCGAAATCTTCAATCTCATTCTGCGAATTGATTACATCATTTGTTTATTATCATGTATCCTTAAGTATAATGTATGTAGATGGGTCAAAGAGAGAGAGAGAGAATGAGAGAGAGAAAGAGAGAGAGAGTACGTGTGTACGTATACAACAGTAGAGATAAATAAAGGTTGTTTATAAGAGCGAGTTCATGCAAAGCACGCTTTAGTTCGACGATGGGTCTGTACTGGAAAGGTTGTGCCAACTAAACGATTGTGTTATCGAATTTCTTTCATGGTAAATACTATTCTAACCTTATTACATAGGATATATATATATATATATGTGTGTGTGTTCTTAAGAAATATTATATATACCTATGTTACATTATATATACATATGTTTTAAAGAAATTTTCTTATCTCTTCTTCAAATCGATATATAATATACAACGATCTAATATTTAATATAAGTTTCTCGATTATTAATTTTGGAAAATATATCATTTGCGAATTAAGATATACGTTTGTAATTTAATTGAATTTTTATTTTTTCAGATGTCGTCTGGGATACATTACCGTGGTATGCGATGATTATCGTCAGAGGAACCTGAGGAGAACATACACGTGAGGTGATTTATTATTATGTATATACGTATATTGCTTTTAATCGATCGTTACTTTATTTTATTATTGCGATAACAACCGAGTGAAGATACCGAACATATAATTTTTAAATGACGACGTAGAAATTCGATTTTCTACGTTCCTCGATAATTTTCGTTTGTTTCTGATTCAAGAAAAAAGGACTTAATAATTAGGATTTCTATAATACAATGAAGGCATCGAAGATATTTTCTTAGAGAGAGAAAGAGAGAGAGAGAGAGAGATAGCTTAGAAATTAGGATTTCTACGATATAATAAAACTACCAAAAGTATTTTCCAAAGAGACTATTTAATAATTAGGATTCTTAATAATATAACGAAATTATTGAACATAAAATATTTTCTAAGAGACAGCGTAGAAATGAAGATATCTACGATATGATAGAACATCAATAGATAGGAAAGAAAAATTTCTTTATCAATAAGTATCGTGTTTTTCGAATATTCTTTTAGTTTTACATTGAATGCTCGTTTATAAACGAAAGAAAGAAAGAAAAAAAGAAGAGAGAGAGGAAGAAAAAGAAAATAAAAGTGCGAAAGCAAACTACATGACTGCACTTTTATACTCGCCGTCCATCCAAGCACGCATTAGCAAGTTTTTCGTCGATGCTACGATAAATCATCGGTTCAGCTGAGAAGATGATGAGAGAGAGAGAGAGAGAGAGAGAGAGAGAGAGAGAGAGAGAGAGAGAGAGAGAGAGAGTATGTACGTATGTGTGAGAGAGAGAATGTGTGTGTGTATTTGTGTGTATGAGAAAGAGAGAGAGAGAGAGAGAGAGAGAGAGAGAGAGAGAGAGGTGTACACGTTCTCCAGCAAATGAAAAATGACGGCCGAGGTAAATAAATGTTATGCAGGTCGGCAAGATAAAGGCACGATGGTTAATCTCGCTCAGGCATATTCGGGTCGGCGCGTAATAAAGGCGTAATGAAATAACGTCACGTCGAATGTCGATCGTCTTGCCTTTGAATATAATAATAAGTAAGTTAGTCGAGTGTGTAGAATGGTAGTCCACGGTATTTTTTCATAATTCATATTTTCACGTTCATTTTGTAAAGTTTTTAAAGAAAATCTTATATAACTTTCATTCGTTCGCTCATTCGTTCGTTTCGTTCATTCGTTCATTCATTTTCATTCATTCATTCATTCACTTTTTTTCGTTTTTTTTTTAATTTTAACAGGATGCAATTTTGTCGTAATTGGAGTACAATGAGTACAATCGTATTTGGAATTATTTAATGTGCGATACGTTTCAGTGTTTATTTTGTAAATAATATTATTCTGCGTCTTCTGCGTAATTAGTTTTGTTTTGTTTTGTTTATTTTTATTTTTATTGTATTTTCTTTTATTTTTTTTTATTTTATTATTATTATTATTATTATTTTTTTTATTTAGAACGAAATGCAATTTTGTCATAATTGGAGAACAATGAGTAGAATCGTATCTGGAATTATTTAATACGTGAAACATTCGCTCGTTTATTTTGCAAATACTATTATTGCCCGTAAATTCATCTTGTTTCATTTTATTTTATTTAATTCATTCATTTATTTTTCTTTGCTTTAAAACGAAATGCGATATTGTTATAATCGAAGAACAATGAGTACAATCGCATTTGGAATTATTTAATACGAAATGCACGAATCGTCGTATATTTCGTGAATAATATCTTGCACATATAGATACAACATAATACATAAATATATCATAATTTATTACAACAAATCAATTTTCATTCACAATTCGTAGATTATAAAAGAATACAAACGATTCTCGCTTGAACTTCACGTAACGAATTCAACGTAATCAGTAATTAAATAATTAAATGTTTGAATAATCGAGCGAGTAAGTAAACGAGTACTTACTAATCTGTTGTTCGTGATAGACATAAAACAAACGGATAATAATTAGCCATGATATCCGATGAAATGATAGAGGATCTATCGTCAGATCGTAATGGATCGTAATGAAAGATGGCAGAGAGGGGTGGATGAGGGGAAGGTAGGGGAAGGTAGGGGAAGGTAGGGGAAAAGGGTTAACGGGGTTAAAGGAAAGAGAACAAAAGAGGTTCGGTGGGTGTATACATGGAAGCAGGAAAAGTCCATCCGCGTTCGTGCGAGAAGAGAGCTTATAAATCACGAGTGATCGTTGGCGAAATTCCAAAAACGAAAAGCCGCGTGTTGCCGACCATATAGGTTGGTGTTGGTGTTGGTGTTGGTTTGGTATTGGCGAGAGTGGCAGTAGCAGTAACGATGATGGCAATGGTATAGATGGTGGTAGTGGTAATGGTGGTGGTGGTGGTGATGGTGGTGGTGATGGTGGTGGTAGTGGTGGTGGTGGTGATGGCATGCATCTCTGTGCCGTTCGAAAAGCATCAAAATCCGCGTGATTTATTCTAAACCTGGCGATACTCGTGTCTCGTTGCGCGAAAGCCAAAGATAATGCTCGTTGATTGACGGGAGACATGAAACCTCGACGAAAACGAACGAGATCCTTTTACGTTATTTATTTATTTTTTTTTCTTTTTCTCTTTTTTCTCTTCTCCTTTTTTTTTCTCTCTGTGTCCTTTTTTCTTTGTCTTCTTTCTTTACATCATTTTCGACGAAAGAAAAATCAAACGATTTTTTAAGTTTCTCGTTTTGATTCTTTTCCTTTTTTTCCTACTCGTCGTCTACTTTTGTCCCTGTATGTCTATATTTGTCTTATTTTTCTGCTTTTCTTTTCCTATTTTTTTTTTCTTTTTATACATAGAGAAGTTATCAAATTTGAAGAAATTTTCTTCGTTTCTCTTTCTCTTTCTCAAAGTTTTTCAAAATCTCATGATTTTTTCATAGCAGTACACTAATTTGAAAAGAAAGGAATAGAGAGAGAGAGAGAGAGAGAGAGAGACATCGTCCTATGTAGTTCTCTCACTCAATCTACCTCTATTGTCTCTATCTCTGTCTTATCTGTTATGACCTAATTAGTCATAGTTCTCTCGTCCTGAGTTTATCATAAACGCGAAGGTAAGAGACGAGAGGATCCATGTCCTAGTCGTTGTCGTCGTCGTAGTCGTCTTTCGGTGTTCACCGAGCAACGTTATAATTAGCGCATTATGCGAGCGTTAGGATGATTTTCGTGTTTCTGGAAGTACTCCATTTTAGGTATTGTATTTCTCTCTCAGCCGAGAGAATATTACGGAGAAAGCTAGCTCGACTTCCGAGAGTACGGTTACTCAGAGTATACTACTACTACTAGTACTACTACTACTACTACTACTACTACTACTACTACTACTACTACTACTATTACTATTACTATCTACTATTACTATTACTACTACAGCTACTACAAGGGGTGGGATATCCGTTTCCGTTTTAGCGTGACGCGAAGACGAAATATCTAAAACCGTCCAAGGAACGAACGAAAGTAGTAGATGAAAGATACGCATCAAAATCCTTCATCTTCTCGTTTTTCTTATATATATATATATATATGTATATATATATATATATATATATATATATATATATATATCTTTCTTTTTTTACTTGTGCATTGAGAAAGGTATCTCGTTAACCCGGTAAGATTATCCTTTAAGTAACATTAATCTTTTCTCCTTTGAGACATTCCCGTTGACTGTATCCTAGATCTTTCAAATATCTTAACATCCTAAAAGTTAGATAAGAGTTTTTCGAGATAATCGGAGATGATCGTTGACTTAACGAATCTATAATTGTCAAGATCTTTTTTACTTATACACACAAATATAAGTGTGTATATATATTTTGTTTATTATTTATAAAAAGAAATATATATATATATATATATATATATATATATATATATATATATATAATATTATTACTAAGTTCGATAAAATGTAAACTATTACTCTCTCTCTTTCTCTCTCTCCATCTATCTATCTCTATCTTTATTTCTTTTTTCTCTCTTTTTTGTCGTCGTTGTATATCTCTATAAGTTAGTCTTCATAATTCAGGCTTAACCGTCGATCTTCCCAAATACTCTAACGTTTATAAATAAACTCACCTCACGATATAATTCACGCTAGAAACATAGTAAGTCCAGTCACATGTGTATATATGTATCTACATAGATATGCACATACGTACGAGGAAATCAGGTCTGATACGTTTCTTTCTTTCTTTCTCTCTCTCTCTCTCTCTGTCTCTTTTTCTCATTCTCTTTTTCTTTCTTCCTCTCGTACATTTCTCAAGTCAACGACTACGAGATATAGAGAGAGAGAGAGAGAGAGAGAGAGAGAGAGAGAGAGAGAGAGAGAGAGAGAAAGAGAAAGAAAAAGAGTGGAACAAGAAAACCCACTTGGGAAACAGAACTGGACCACCCTGAGAGTTGCCGACATTTGCCATCGAGCGTATCCATCGTGAATTACTCAACGTTTCGCACGTGTTACCACCATCTTGCTTTATATGGCTTAAAGAAAGAAAGAGAGAGAGAGAGAGAAGGATCCCTTTTTCGGTGAAAGTTGAAAGGGTCTTAGGAAAATGCGAGGACCTAGTGCGAATCGCGGGAATCGAATTAAACTCTTAGCTTTTCCTATTTTCTTTTTCTTATTCTTTTTATTCCATTCCTTTTTCTTCTATTTTGTTTCTTTTTTTTTTCTCTTCCCTCCCACCTTCTCTCCCTTTTTCCTTTTCCCTTTCGAAGGGAAGAAAAAAAAAAGGAAAGAAAAGGAAAGAAAACCGTCGAGGTTTCTCACGACAAATCTATTATATATGCCACTCTCATTTTTCTCCCTTTTATTTTCTTTTTTTTTCTTTTTTTTTTTTTCCTTTTTCCTTATCTCGCTCAAAACCGACCCCATCCGTATTTTTTTCCTTTTATCCCAGCGATCATTTTGACGAATTAGTTTTGTAGGCTTTGATAAATAAGTCGTAATGACGATTCGACCCCTTTCGCAACATCTATGGGAGGAGGCTTTATTTTTCTAGCGACGACAATTTTTTATTACGGCGTTTTTTTTTTATTAGGATCATCAACTATGTGAAGGATATAAGATATGTATTTTCTTTTTTTTTCTTTTTTTTCTTTTTTTTTAACGTAGTGAAAGAAATTCTCAGCGGAAAAAAAAGTAGGAAAGAAAAGGTTTGCAGATTTACGTATTACGTAAAAATGTATACCAAAAAAAAGAGAGAGACAAAAATTTCCAATACATATGTATACCTGTACGAATAGAAAAGATAAAACAAAGCATAGAAAAGTAATAGAATTTTTTTTTTTTTTTTATTACAAACTTTCATATCCGTAGTTAGGTAGTTTCGTTCGTACGAACGAGCTACTTGAAAAATATGTTACAATACGTCGCACATCTTCCGTAAGAACATTTTTATTAATACTTTCCCTTACTATCTATACAATAATATCTTCCCCTAATCATTAGTAAAAAAAAAAAATAAATGCGAGGGAAGAAAATCGTTGGTTAAATATTATCTAAAATTTACGTAAGTACACGCCTTAAGAAGGAATAATAAACCCTTGTAAAACAAAACAAAAAGAAAAAAAGAAAAAAGAGAGAGAGAGAGAGAGAAAAAGAAAAATCCATAAAAAAAATAAATCATCCAAGAAGAATCCACAAAAATTACCAATATGATTTATTCCTGTAACGAATGGTAAAGTAGAAACAAATAAAAGAAAAAGGCCATAGAAAGAGAAAAGTAATAGAATTATTCGAGCTGGGAACGGAGCTCGATTCACGTGGAAACGGAACGTTAATTGTAAAAAGGCGTGACAAGTGGGAGGGTGGGTAGGGGTGGGGGTTTTGAGGGGTTGGTTTGAAGAGTGGGTAAGGTATAGGTTAAGGTAGGGTAGGGTAAAGGGTGAAGTAGAATGCGTGAACGTTTCATTCTTCGTTCGTCGGTCGAACGAGGAAAAGGCGTGGCACCTTGAACGTTTTCGAAAGGACGATGCGTAAAATTAAGCCCGTTCTCGAAAGTTCACTCTCTCTCTCTCTCTCTTTCTCTTTCTCTCTGTCTCTTTCTTTCTTTCTTTCTCTCTATCGTACTACGTTATTAGGGGGTAAGGTTAGGGGTATGGATAGAGGGATATCCTTTCTACCTCTTACTACGAGTTTTTCACGCGATCGAACGAATTAGCGATCTCCAGAACCATTTTACTTGCCTTCTCTCTCTCTCTCTCTCTCTCTCTTTATCTCTCTCTTTCTGTCTCTCTTCCTCTCTTTCTTTTTCTCTTTCTCTTTCTCTATCTATCTATCTATCTATCTATCGTACTTACTCGGTCTCTCCTTCTGTCGGCAATTACGCGCAACGATGATTTCAAGAAAGAGAAATTTTCGTGAGAGAGAATCTGGAGAGAGAGAGAGAGAGAGAGAGAGAGAGAGAGAGAGAGAGAGAGAGAGAGAGAGAGAGAGAGAGAAAAAACTCTCCGGAGACCATTTTCACAGGCTCGATAATGGGAACTTTTCAATTGAATCCTTAATGATCAATCTCGGTTACAACCTGAATTTTCTTTCTTGTTTTTTCCATTCTCTCTTTCTCTCTCTCTTATTTTCTTTCTTTCTTATTTTCGAATTAGTAATTTGACGTCGATTACATATATAATAGTAATAGATGTGTCTTTTCTTTGATTATAGTATTATATATATCGAATCGATCATCTTCTCTCTCTCTGTTTCTCTTTCTTCTGTAAATTATCTATTATTTGCGTTATGAAATTATTCGTTCGTATGACTTTTCAAAGCTGAAAATTTTTAATGATCAATCTCGATCAGAAGTTTGAGTTTTTTCTTTCTTTTTTGTTTCATTTTTCATTTTATTTTACGTATCAGTGATTTATCGTATTATACCTTGGATATATCTATTAGCATATATATTCGTCCGTCAAACACACGACTTTTTTTCTAAAGCTAAGATTTAATAATGGATTATTAATATTAGTTAAAACGTCACGACGTATCAGAGCATTGCGGAGGTTTTAATCTAATAACGTAATAGGAGACTTTTTTGAATTAATAAAAAATAGAAAATTATAGGAAAGAGAAACTGTGTTGTGTCTCCATAACTTTTATCCAAAATTCTTTGTATATGTGTCACGTAAAAAAATGACGTATGCGGGATAAATAAATTCAATAGTTTTTTCTTCATTTTTTTCCTTATTTTTCCTTCTAAAATTAGATTTGAATACACAAGCAATACCTAGTCAGCCAATAGTTATTTTTCGTTCGATTTCTCGTGGCACAGCTGTTTCATAGAACGATTTTCTTTGTAATAGAAATAGATACGTTTGTAGATTTAGTCGAAGAGACATCGAAGAGAATGTAAGTAGAAAATATTTTTGCAAATTAATTCGACCTGTACTTTTAACATACTTCAAACAAAATTTCATGAGCTTATTCGATAAAAATATTAAGAGTTATAGGGAAATAATAGAAGCCATAGGATATATATATATATATAAACTCCAACATTAATAATGATGATAAGAGATCTACTTTTCTCGTCGAATATATCGATCATTTTTCTCTCTTTCTCTCTTTTTGTCGGCTTCGTCGTCTTCGTCGTCGTCGATTTTACCGTCGTATAGAAAGGACTCGAAGATTTTTCAAAACTCTCACGCGGATTCGACGATATGAGGATCTATCTTATCTTTTACGGGATCTCTCAGCGTTACGGTTGGATTTAGAGTAGAGAAAGGAAGCCGCTTCGTGGAAAGAAGAGAAATAGAGAGAGAGAGAGAGAGAGAGAGAGAGAGAGAGAGAGAGAGAGGGAGAGAGAGAAATAAGATTTTATTGATGGGAAAAAGGAAACTTTGTGGGTTTGTGAGAAGGATATTATTCTCGATCGGCATAAATCGGAATACGTTTGACTCGTGTCTCAGACTCGATTTCGTTTGACGATCATTTTCGATAATATATATAATTCGATAAGTCGACGATGAAAATGTACGTGATATAATATAGATAATAATACGTCGATAGGAAAATTGATATATTTACTTTTGGAACTCCACGATTCGATTATACTTTATTTTATTTGTTAATCAACCTTGTTGATTATTAGCTGGGTTAAATATCCTTATCAATTTTCTCTGTTTGAAAAAAAGTAAAGAGCGAATGAATGAAAGGAGAGATATGTATGTGAGAAAAAATAAAAAATATAGAAAAGAAATAAAAATGTAACGAGTGCCGCGGAAGATGAAAGAAACAAAATATATATATTTCTCTCTTTCTCTCTCTCTCTCTCTCTCTCTCTCTCTCTCTCTCTCTCTCTCTCTCTCTTTCTCTTTCTCTTTGTATTTGTGCGTGAATAAAAAAAGAGAAAGAGAACGATTCCAGATAAACTATCTGGAACAAATTTGTACGTATACGCAGAGGATTTCATAGTGTGTGCAATGCTTCTCTCTCGTCTACGATATTCGACGAGGAAAAATGACACGACTATATTTTGAAATTTTCATTCGTGTTATCGAAACTTTAGCATCGTTATTACGTAACTAAAATCAAATCGATACATTATCTAAGTGTTGTCATTATTAAGAGAAAAGAAAAAAGATAACTGATAAAAAGAGAAAATGGAACTTCGACCGGATTTATTTAAAAATATGGAAATACATCAAAGTAATTTTAATTAAAAATTTTTCGTTTGGTTTGAAAGAAAAAAAGAAAAAAAAAAGAAATGCATAATCGTCGCAAATTTAATTTCAATTTAAAAGATATTTATTAAATTTCGTATATTCTTTTCATCGATTATTTTTACTACGCGAAACGTTTTACTCTTTTAAAAAATTTATTTACATTTTTTTTTTCTTTTTTCCTTCGAACGATTTAGCAATTTTTCACGGAAACAATTTTTCCACGTATTAACAATAAATTGTTTTACGTATTTCGTCGTCAAACAATTCGTTTGAACGAAAACGTCTGTTGAAGTTTTCCTGATATTTTTTCCGGTAAGAGACTCGAATAAAAAAAAAAAAAAAAAAGAGAAATAGAAAAAAATTAGAAAGGAAAAAAAGATTATTAAATTGGCTCGCAACAAACGCACTCTCTCTCTCTCTCTCTCCCTCTCTCTCTCTCTCTCTCTCTCTCTCTCTCTCTCTCTCTCTCTCTCTCTCTCTCTTTGATCTCTAGGATCTCAAGTTATCAAGTGAAAACGTGGCTCAATACGTGCACCGTTCTCGCTAGATTTTTTGCGTAGCCGAACGCGCTTTTTGAACGTACCACCTTTGGATAAAGCAAAGACGACAAGAACATCATAAAGTTCCCTATATTCATTTTCTTTTCCCCTCTTTGTCGAGTGTCAACTTGTTTCGTATAGTTCAGTACACCGAGTACAAAGTAACGAAGGAAAGAGTGAACCCTTTTCTCTCTCTCTCTCTCTCTTTCTCTTTCTCTGTTTCTCTTTCTTTCTTTCTCTGTCTCTTTTCCTCTCTCTCTCTCTCTCTCTCCCTCTCCCTCTTTTGCTCTATTCACTATCATTAATATTATAGATATACTCAGAGAATGGAGACGACGGTTACCTCGAACACCGTGAGAGACTTACCCCCAAGGGACAATATAAATTTATATTATATAATAATTTATATAACATATAATTATTAAATATTAATTAACCATTACATATGATATTAATAATTGTATTATATAATACATATAATTTAATATTCGATGTTGAATTAAAAATTCAATATTTGCTAGTGTGTAATACAATTTTAACAGTGTATTATTTACTTCGTCATTTGCATTAAAAATTGAAACGATATACATATGTATATATATATATATATGTGTGCATATCTAAATATTACTTTAATTCTCACACAAGGCATTACGCACAGAACACAAGGGAAATGCATCCCACGTATGAAAGCGTGCGTGCGAGCCTCTTGAAAGCAACCGAGCAACCAAGCAAGCAAGCAAGCGAGCAAGCAGCCTCACGGAGGGATTATCCGTAGCGAGGAGCAATGTCCTTTTGGAAAGAGACCTTCGCACAAAGCTGATTGCAGCTATTATTTCGACAAAGCTATAGCAATTACATGCGAAAGCTTTGCACGTATAAGCGTATTCTGTAGAGAAGGACAAAGAGAATAGGAGATAAGATTATATATATATACACACATATCATATATAGACATATATATATGTATGTATATGATATTTTTATTTTATTATTTGAAAGAAGCGCTCCTATTCGAGATAACGTTTTTCCTATTTCTCTATTTTCCTTTTTTTTTTTACTTCCTTTCTTTTCTTTTTTTTCTTTTTGTTTTGTTTAGTATTTTTTTTTCTTTTTGTTCCTTTGCTTTTGTCATGCGTTTCGTAAAGATCAGAGGGATACAAAGTTCGAATATTATTATTGCAGTGTGATTCGTTTAAGAGAGTTAGCCGAGGAGAATCCATAGTTCACTTTCAGTACCGACACACTAAAATTTAGTTTCTCTCTAACCTCCGTCCCCTCCCAACCCCTTTGCGCATCACTTATCTCTTACGAAACACTCGCCCTTTGGACAACTTTGTAAAGCCTCACTTACGCTCCTGGCTTGCCCGTGAAATCGCTTCAAGCTCTACGGTGATTCCTGCTAATGCTTGTACGAGCCATTTTCCTATCTCTCTCTCTCTCTCTCTCTCTCTCTCTCTATATATATATATATATATATATATATATATATATATATTTATCTATCTCATATTTAAAATAGACGATAATATATATATTCTTGCAAATCTTTAACAAAAATTCGACTTATTTCTATAGGATCCTTGAAAATAGATGTATAAAGAAACTATAGCTACACACACACACACACGTACGTACTTTTATACGTGCGATGCACTTTGCTCATATTTCGTGCGTAATGTAAATGAAAATTAAAGTTATATATTCTATACGTAATATATCACTTTATAGAGAGAATACAGTCATATATATTTGAAAAGATTATTCTCTATATACAAACGTAGATTAAATCACTATCATTCGTTGATCTAAAACAATCGATCCTCTCGCGGTCTAGGATTATTATCTCCATGCTTCGTTCTACAACAAATTATCACAAAACCCAAATTCGATTGGTATTATATTATCAATCCCTCGACTAACAATAAGATTGCAAAATGCAAATTCAATTGTTATAAAATATACAATCAATATGTACATGTAAAATTCGTTAATGCCGCTTAAATTGCAAAGACTTGAAAGATAGATATTATATAATGTTCTCACTATGAGTATCATTGTACTCCTCATCATTCAAAATAAATATTCAGAATTAGATCGTTAGTTATACATTTGGAAATGATAATAACATAGAATTGAAATATCGATAATACGGATAACTCTTAACGAATAATCAATCGTATAATTATGATCGAAATATGTTACGAGGGAGGAAACGCTTTTTCACTTTGTTCGTTCACTCAATCGTTCATTCGATCGTTCATTCGTACGTTCGTTCATTCATTCGCTCGTTCATTCCTTCCTTCCTTCGTTTGTTCGTTCGTTCGATCATTCGTTCGGTCGTTCATTCCGATCCAATTTACTTAGCGAGAATATTTGAAATCTAATTAAATCCATTAGGCGTTTATTCTGATCTAATCATTCGAAGGACGTCCGACAAGATTCCGCTTCTTCGATTTAATCGTCCCAACGACGAATAACACGTTCGTCCGTACGTCCAGTCGTGTCTGGTGCCAATTTAACGTCATTCCAACTTCCAACGATATAAATTAGTTTCGTTAGGTATGAAATTAAGGTAACGAGTTTCTCTCTCTCTCTCTCTCTCTTGCTTTCTCTCTCTTTCTTCCTCTCTCTCGCTTTGTTTCTCTCTCTCTCTCTCTCTTTCTCTCTCACTTTCATTCTCTTTCTCTCGCTTTGTCTCTCTTTTCGTTCGCGAAATGGTCGCTCGTCGTTGAATCCTTTTCTATTTTTTCCCTATCTCTGCACAACCCTCCTCCTACCCTTTTCTAGTAATTTCAATGAACGACTTTTCGTGATATATTTTAATAGATTCGTGTATTCCCATGAAAATATTTGCTCTCTCTCTCTCTCTCTCTCTCTCTCTCTCTCTCTCTCTCTTCCTCTTTTTTATATATTTTGAAAGAAATACGATGTAGTAATTTTTCGAAGGATTTTTGTTTCTTTTCTTTCTTCTTCTTATTCTTTTTTGTTTTTTTTTTTTACTGCTTTTTCTTCATTTCAAAAGAAGGACGGAAACGTATGGAAATATATGTCGAACGTAAAAAAAAGAGGAAAAAGAAAGAGAGAGAGAGAGAGAGAGAAGAAAAAATAAGAAGAGAGAAATGAGAAGAAATGCAAGTAACTTTTTTGCTCGTTAAGAGGGAAATCGAAATTATTTTCGGAACGAATATTTTTCAGTGAAGGAATCAAATTATATCTCACTTAGAGAAACTGCTTAATAATTACACACACACCCACAAACACATACACATATCTACATGTAATTTTTTCTTTTTCCTTTCTTTTTTATAAATAACTCGGATTCGTAACTGCGCTTTTATAATGAAAAGGAATGAAAAAGAGAGAAATAAATTATGTAGGAAAGATATTTTTTAGGACACCTTTCGCAAAATTTTCATATCAAAAAATTTCCTGTTTCATAATTTTGAATAAGGGGAAAAATAAGATGGATAGATAAGATATCTGAAAGTCATCTTCGAAAAAGGATCGACCTCGTCGATTCTTCTACTTTCTGAATTTTTGAAGAGATCAATTAACGATAAGAATCTCTCGAAGAGAGATTGTAAAATATGGTGAGAAAGAAAGATAGAGAGAGAGAGAGAAAGGTTATATTTTTAAATTGGTCCTTTACCTTCATTTCTATTCAAATTTTCATTCAATTAAGATGCTGGTGTGTGTGTGGGACAAAAGGAAAGAGAGAGAGAGAAAGAAAGAAAGATTTTATATAGACAAATCGTATCAACATCGATAGGAAAATAGAAGTTCTATGTAAACTCTATATACTAGATTATGTATATATAATATAATATAATATAATATGCTGTATCAAAGCGAACATGTTAGTTAAAAAAAAATCAACTGCTTACATTATGATTCGCGTTTGGGAAAAAAGAAAAAAATAGTAATAACAATAATAACAACAACAATAATAATAATAATAAAAAAGAAGAGTTCGTAATTTCGTTTCGTTTTTGAACTTCCTTCAAATTGGTTCGTGTTGTTAACTTTTATTAAATAAATGGTACAAAACCTAGGGAAAATGAAACGCGGCGTGTTCCATCCAAACTTTGCGAGGGACTTAGTTTATTAATATAATACGTTTGGATTATAAGTTAAATTATTTTTTTTTTGCCGCAAAAAGAAAAAAAAAAGAGCAAAAAGAGACAACGAATTATTTAGAAAAACGACGAAGGAGAATCGTGATCGATGATATAATAATTAAATGGTAAAGCAAACGAAATCGAAAACGAGATGCACGAACGTGTCGCCCGTGGGATTTAATTTATTAATATAATTTGGTTCATGAGATATTGTGTAATATTTTTTTCGATAGCGAAGAAAAGAACGGAAAGGAATTAAAAAAACAATCGATGTCTACGAAAATCATGGTCAATATATTTTCTTTTCGAATTGGATGATTGTTTCATTTGACTCGAGAGAAAACAGAAAAATATCGAGAAAATGGAGAGAGAAACAGAGAGAGAGAGAGAGAGAGAGAGAGAGAGAGAGAGAGAGAGAGAGAGAGAGAGAGAGAGAGAGAGAGAGAGCTAGAGAGAGAAAGGGTGGGAGAAAGATTTCCATATTCATATAAGACGGCAGATAAATGGAAATTTACACGGAGAGAGAGAGAGAGAGAGAGAGAGAGAGAGAGAGAGAGAGAGAGAGAGAGAGAGAGAGAGAGAGAGACAGAACGTGAACGAGAGAGAAATACCGTATTCCATCTCGAACATTTTCGTTATACTGCAGCTACTGCAGTCTTTGTCCTTATCGTTTGACCCATTTCACTGGTTTCGCATAGAGAAATGCCAGCGAAGGGAAAAGTCGGGTGGGTAATCTCGGGACACGCGTTCGTAATATATCTCAAGCGATTGGACAACGAGACGAGTATTCTCTACTTCCTTTTAAGAATCGTCGTCTTTATGTTCAATGATGAAAAAGAAAGAACAAGAAAATGAAATATATATTTAGGAAAAAGAGATGCAAAACGTCGTGTTTTTATTTTATCTCATAAAAGGAATTAAAGTTACTATATGTATATATATATGTTATGTGTTACTATATTACGATCATTATATGTGTCAATAGTATTTAATAGTTTGACATAGTAATAGTTATATATGTATGTATGTATCTATGTGTATATATATATATATATATAATAGTAATTAATTGCACTTTGGAGAGATCGATAAGGACAGCCTGAAAATGGTACGATAAAATTGATAAAATGTCGAAGATTTTTCAAGATTAGCTTGGAAACAATCTTTGTGTTAGTTTCTCGTGGGGAGTGTCGTAGATCGAATTTTTCGCAAAACATTCCTTCTACACGATAAGAAGGAAGAAGAAAGGAAGAGTTAAAAAGGAGTTACCAAGAATGCCAAGTATCGGAAACTCTTCGACAACGAGACTTTTTTCTCTCGTCGTACCGTTAAGACATTCGACCTACAAAGTCTCTCTCTCTCTCTCTCTTCCTCCATTCTTCTCTCTTTCTCTCTGATCGTCTATGTAAGCTTAGATTGAACAAAGAACACTTAGGCGGCTTCTTAAGCGTTTAGAAGCCTTATCTCGTCGTCTTACTTTCTAATCTGACTCTTAACTTCCAGTTAAATTTAGAAGAGATTTAGAATTTAGATCTTCATGAAGTTAAATTCTAATGTACATGCATAGATACTTCTGTAATACAACATACATACAACATACATACATACATACATATACACGTGTATTTTTCATTTCATTGTTCCTGAAGATAGCAATGTCGAAGGATTTTATAAATAGAGTATCGTTCTGCTCGAAGCTTTCTTCTATCTATCTATTTCTCTCTCTCTCTCTCTCTCTCTCTCTCTCTCGTGGCTAGGGAGATCAAAGTTGTAAAGTGCCACCTATCTTCAATCTACTTTTTCTCTCTTTCTTCTCTCCCTTTTTCTATTTCTCGATAGTCTACTACGTCGACGTACTTCAGATGGAACAAAGGGCACTTCCGTGGCTTCTTAAGCGTTTACAAGCCTTACTTCGTCGTACTTCCTTTCTATCCTCAGCCCTTTTGCTTCTGGCAAGAACCAAATAGAAGAAACGAAATGTGGATCTCCTTCAAGTGGAATCGGATGCAAGTCGATATATATACACATGTATATATATCGACTTGCACATACATATACACATGTATATACATACAATATATATATATATATATACATACATATATACGTAGTATATACTTTTTATTTCTTTCTATTTCATTCATCGAAGACAGTAACACCAATGGATTTTATAAATAGATCGTCATTTCTCTTTCTTTCGTAAAGATCAAAGTTGCTGAGTGCCATCCCATCCTCAACCTCTTTTCTCTCTCTCTCTCTCTCTCTCTCTCTCTCTCTCTCTCTCTCTCTCTCTCTCTCTCTCTATCTATCTATCTATCTATCTCTCTCCCTGTTTCTCTTTCTCTTTTTTTTTTCTTCTATCTTTCGAGTACCCCTACGAGATATGTGTGTGCTAGGCAAAATCTGAAGTGCTTTAAGCGTATCTTTGTATGTATGTATGCACATATGTATGTATGTATGTATGTATGTATGTATGTACGGCCTTCAAACGTTCACGAATCCCTTGGCTCGAATGTTTTATAAGTGCTGACGACGACGCGAAACACCTTGACTCGGAAAGATCGTACAACCCGTTTGAATTTTTACCCCTGTTCGTGATACACTTTCTGATCGGTTGTATAAATAATTCAGAGATTGCTTTTTTTTTTCTTCCTTTTCCATTTTCTTCTCTTCTCTTTTCTATTATTTTCTTGCTAAATCATTCGCTTGGAAAATGATGACGAAAATCAACGTACGAGATATTTTTTCTTTCGATTACGTTATATTATTATTACTATTATTTATTTATTTATTTATTTTCAAGTAGTATCTACGTAATGGACGACAAAATCTCATAGGTTTCGCAGTTTTAGCGAATCTGAAATGAAAAACAACGAAGAAGAAATATTATATAAAAATCACTACTATTTTTCCCAAGAAACTTCTTTCTTAGCTAACATGATTTTTTTTTTTAGATTCGATAGAACTACAAATACCCTAGCTTGTAACGATTTGAAATTTTTAAAATCTGTTAAGTCTGATTTATGGTTAACAATTTGGAGAACAAAAAAATTACTCTGAAACGTACTCGAAAGAGATTAATCGATTTTTAAGAGTTGCTTAAAAGCTTTTGAACTATTTTAATTTTGGATAATCATGGTACATGCGTAAGGGTATATAGAAAATTTTTTTTTTTTTTTTAATCGGAGTATATTTCCTTTTCTTTTTCGTTTTAATTGTATATACGTTTACTATTCATTTTTGAGAAGAAGAGGAAGAAGAAGAAGAAGAAGAAGAAGAAGAAGAGAAAGAGAAGGAGAAGAAGAGAGAAAAAGACACTTTCGTAAAGAGAGTAGAGAATCGTAGGTAAAGCCCATTAGTAGTTGGTTGGACACGTGGTCATCCATCTTGTAAAGTGACTGCCCGATGGAAAGCCAAGCGAAAGAAGGTGCAACATTGATGATGGTTAAAAAAAAAAAAAAGGAAAAAAAGAAAGAAAGAAAGCAGAGAAAAGAAAATGAATCGGAAAGAGGGAAGAGGGTGGGTGGGTGGAGGGGTGGAGGTAGAAATACGGAAATGTTTCTGTCACGTGATACAAGACCGATCGTGATTGCAATGTCACGTGACCTTTTACAATCAGTTTGATCTCTATCATTTAGTTACAAACTGATATAAATCTTTTACCAATGTTCTCCATTTCTCTCTTTCTCTTTCTTTCTATATATATATATATATATCAGGTCGTTTTAACGACCAATAACAAATAAATTTAGAAAAAAAAAATATATCTATATATTTACTCTTTACGTTTTAATTATAATTTTAATTTTTAATTATTCTTTTTATTTACTTTTTAAATAAAACGAAGATATATTCTTTGTTTTATTTTTTAAATTAAAAAAAAATATATATATACTTTTTTAATTAATTGATTTATTATTATTAATCGTTAAAATGATTCTTTTAAAAAATTCACGAGAACCAACAACGTCTAAGTCCATTAAAATTTAAGTTAATATTTCGATCGTTTGCCTTCGCTTTATACGACATATACGTGATTCGTATATCCACTCTCTTTTTCATTTATTATTATTGTCAATTAATCTCTCTTTCCTGTCATCGTTTCAAACGACAATCGATCATCCCATGTGAATTTCGAATATATGTATAAGTTAATATTGGATGTGCATATCGTTTCTTTTTCTTTCTCTCTTTCTCTTTCTCTTCTTCTATTCATCTATCTATCTATCTATCTATCTATCTATCTATCTATAGATATCATTGTTACATAAGATCATTTTAAATGATGGTCCATCATAAAAGTATGATTTAGTAGACAGTGGAAATCCTTTCGACAGCTAATTTGTCAATTATGGTAAGAGCTAAAATTAAATTAGAAAATTTCTTACGTGTTATTAATTTTAGAAAATGTAAAGGAGATTCGATCTTTTAGATTATCTTTCGCAAATTTTGATAAGAAAATTTTTTAAATTATCTTACGATATCGAAATCGATGATCTAAGTGTAAATAAGTAAATTTTCTTCAAGGATACACACACACACACACGTATATATATATATATATATATATATATATATATATATATATATATATGGTTAAGTTTTCTAAGAACCTATGTCTATATCTACTTTGTTTCTCAAGATTGTATGAACAAAGTTTCCAATGATTATAAAGAGACATACGTGAAGTTTTTAATGGTTTTTGAAATCGAGCGTTAACGAAAAGTTTCTCTTATGGAAACTCTTTTAACAATTTTTTTATTCCTTTATTTTTCATAATTTTTACATATAATAAAGATGCGGACGTTAAGAAAGCACAGAGTTGTTCTTATCAGAAAAGAAAATTCTTTCGACTTTTTGATCATATAATTTTGTACGTCATCGAGTATTAATACATTTTTTATTCCTTATTTTAAATAAACAAAATAAAATTTGCACAATTATAACAAAAATTTTTAATGATTTCATTATATTACAGCTATACATACATACATACATATTTTTATACATATATATATCTTTATTACGAAAGAAAAAAAAATCGATTATAAAAATTATTAACAAAATTGATTTTATTATAACAATATTATTGCAACATTTAAATAAATAAAGAATAAGTTACTTTTGAAAATGCTATTTGTTTCAAGTTTCTACGACTTTTCGTTCCAAAGTTATCGCCTTCGAAAGATTTCCATTCATAATTCATATGGTACAGCTGTTCGTAGTAATAGTATAGTAATAGTAGCTACTACAGCTGACTCGCGTAAATTCTTGGAATTTATATAGGTCAGTGTGTCATTTAGCTAATTTGAATGAAATTATATAGGTCAGTGTGTCAACGTAAATGTCTTTCATTTATATGGAAATTTCTCAAGAGCTAAAAGTCGTAGAGACTTGAATGAAATATCATTTTAAAGGGCCGATTTTTTTTTATTATTTCAAGTGTATTGTTAATAAACAATTAACAATTTGTTATAAACAATTGTTATAAACAAATTCTTACGAACTAAATTCATTTTATTTTGTAAAAAAAAAAAAGAAAGAATTCACATTGCAACTCATTTATAAAATTACATAAGATAATTAATAATTAATAAACAAATTAATTTTTTTATCGAAAAATTTTTTTTTAATTATTAATAATCGCATGTTTTTATGGAAATATCTCTGGAACTACAAGTCGTAAAAACCTGAATCGAATATCATTTTAAAGGATAGAATCTTTTTTTATTATTTCAAGTGCATTAATTAACAATTAACAATTTGTTATAAACAATTGTTATAAACACTTGTTATAAACAAATTCTTACGAACTAACTTCACTTTTTTGTCTCGACAACAAAAAATTTAGATTGCGATTGATTTATAAAATTATATAAATTACTAAACAATTAATAAACAAATTAATATCTTCTAATACGTATTTCGTTTACATGGGTATATCTCCGGAACTAAAGTTCGTAGTGACTTGAATCAAATTTCATTTTGAAGAGCAGATTTTTTTTTCATTTTTTTTTGCAGCGTATCGTTAATAATTAATTAACAATTTGTTATAAACAATTTTTGTAAACCAATTTTTACGAACTTAATTCATTTTTTTTTATTAACAACGAAACATTCAGATTGCCATTAATTTATAAAATTGCATAAATTATTTTTTTAATAAATCATTTTTTTTATCGAAGTAACAATTTTTTTTTACGTTCTTAACACGGAATAGGCGCAAAATAATTATTTAAAGTAAATTAAGAAACCATTACGTTCTTTTATTTATCCCTACTTTTACTAGATTTCAGTAAACGTGTACATTGTTTCTTAACAATATTGAAACATGAAAATATGATTCCCAAAACTCCTCTTCGTTCGGACCCATTCAACTTTTATCTGAAACATGTTCGCTACGAGTAATAATAGTGACGTAAATCAAAATGTCAATATCAGCTGGGACACCCTGTATATACGTTTGACCTACGTTCGAGCCAATTCGTTGTACTACAGTAAGCTTTGAAAGTAGATTTTATTGAAGCTACTAGCGGATTGCCAGTTTGAAATGGCAACAATATACAGCTTTCTTTCTCTCTCTCTCTCTCTCTCTCTCTCTCTCTCTCTCTCTCTCTCTCTCTCTCTCTCTCTCTCTCTCTTTCTCTCTCTCGTTCTGTCTTTCTTTCTCTTTTTATTCAACGTTTTGTCATTTACAAACGGTGTAATTTTACGGGACGTTTGGTTCAATCGTTGAAAATCCTTAGGGATTTTGAGAAAAGTGTATCGTGTAATATCGAATTGAAAAGGAATTATGATTTTCATTCTACTTTTATTTTAGCTCTTTTTTATATTTATTCGACAATTTAATAACGGGAATATATGAAAAGACATGATTTTATGTACTTACCTTCCTTTTTTTCTTTAATTTCTTTCTCGAATATTACACACGTACCCACACACTCGCGCGCGCGCACCCACACACACACACATGCACACAATGTATATGCAATATTCTAAAGAGAAAAGAAGATACGAAAGTGTGTACATTGTACTTATGTAGAACGTAATGATACATACGTTCAAATATCGTAGGAATGTTATCTACGAAAAATTCAATATACTTATACCGTATATTAAAATATATACCCTTTAATAGAAATTTATTACATCGATAGAAAATTAATTTATTTTAATAATATTAATGATAGATAAAATGAAAATTTCTTGTCTTTTTTCTCTTTAATTTAATCTTCCTTTGTAACTCTTACGATGTTATTAAATTTACCGGCTTAACTTAATTTTCTTATCAACTTTAAAACAACATTCTCATCGTAAAAAAATATTTCTGGATAACAATGATCATTATTATTATTATAATCGTCGTCGTCATCATCATCATCGTCATCGTCGTCGTCATCATAATTTTAATTCGGTTCAGACTCTCCTTATTCGTTCTTCAAAATATACAAATCTTTAATATAAAAGTTTTGCCTTGAGGGTGTAGAAAAAGAAGAAAAATGAGGAAAATAGGTAGACCATTTCAATCGGGACAATATCTAAAGACTCTTTTTGGCAATACCTTCGGTAGAATTTCATTGATGTGATATATATGTCCATTAGAATTCAGATTTTTGGGGAGAAGGTTTTTCTTTTTTCTTTTCTTTTTCTTTTTTTTTCCTTTTCTTTTTCCCTTCTTTTTTTTTCTTTTTATTTGTTTGATAGAATTTCGTCCCGTCGAATAGAAAACGAAAGAAAGAAGATCGTATATTCTTATCGATCGTGAAAGCATATCCAAGAATAAGTAACTATATTTCTTCCATATTTTAAGCAGTTTTCACTGTTCACTTTTCGTTAACGTCTCTACAAAGCTTCTTTTCGAGCTTTCACGAAACTTAGAGAAACGTCGAGCAGATCTTCTCTCTCTCTCTCTCTCTCTCTCTCTCTCTCTCTCTCTCTCTCTCTCTATCTCTCTGTTTCTCTTTCTTATTTCATACACCATAGATTTATACTATGTAACATTGTATTTATGTACAATCTATCAAAATGTTCGTGAAACTGTAGGTTTGAAACGAGCATAAGCATGTCTATATAGTTGATATTAAATTTACTCCCGAGTTTTCTCTCTCTCTCTCTCTCTCTCTTTCTCTCTTTCTCTTTCTCTTCCTCCTCCCTCTCTCAGTATCTCTCAGAGTTTCGGATAAGATTTATGGGCACCAGGAGGCTGTTTTGTTAGTAACGCAGTTAGCACCCTACGTTGTCCTGAGAGCTCCATACAAATGTTATAATTAATGAAGGATCCGGTCGTTTATCGATTTATATATATATATATATATATATATATATATATATATATAATATAATGGCAATTATAAAAATAATTTATTAAAAGATCGTTTCGATAATATATTAAAGAAGAATGAGAGAATTGAATTATAAGAATATTTCAATATTACTTCAATTCATTGCGTTGTCAACATCGAGTGATATTCTTAAGAAAAAAAATAAAAAAGAATATATGTGTGTGTATGTATGTGTATGAGATTCGAACAGTTCGAAGTTTTTGAAAACTTGCTTCACGAAAATGTCCTCGTTACGTTTCAACGAGTATAATAGAAACTTTTAATGATCGTCGAGTTCTCGTTTCCATTTGTTACATTTGTTTACGATTATGCGATTTCTTTTCAAAGCTCCACGTTTAACATAAATACAACTATTTAACGTTTAACAAATCTTATGTCTTTGTACATGTGATTGGATAAAAAGTATCTAAGTGATCTTTAAAAAATCGATTTTTTTGTGGACTGATTTTCTTTCTTTTTTTTCTCAGATTGTAAAATTACAAGTACAGATAGATTAAAAACTTAAAGAGATTAAAAAAGATATAAAAAAATAATAGACGATTTTATTCAGTTCCTTATAAAAATAAAAATGTTTTCTTGAAATAAACACGATTAATTCGATCGTTCGTATTATTAAATACACACATATATATATACGTGCATTCGAATCTATTTATTAACATTTCTTTTCTCTTTTTTTTTTTTCTTGATTTTCTAAATTGTTCATCGATTAATTGTCTTATATGTCTACACTCTCTCAAAATCGAATCTACATTTTCTCTTTGCCTTTAAATTAATCATGCTGAAGTAAGTTTCCTTTAGCGAGTACATATTTCCTGTAAAGTGTGGTAATTTGATCCAACGTATAAGATAGTATGCGTTACAGGGACACATAGACCCTTTATCCGTGATCGTCTCGAACTCTATTCAATTTGTAGAACGATCTTGTTTGTTCGTTGATCGATAAATCGATAGATCGATCGTGTCATTTACCTGCTATCCTATCGCTTCTATTATCTTCTCTCTAAGATTATCTTGTAGGAAATAGTGATATACATATACATATACATATACATATACATATATATATATACATGTACATATAACCGTGAAACATCGAAAATTCATGCTCGATTTCTAGAACGGCATTTTGTGAAAGCCACAAGCCCTTATTACACGTGACAATCCTGCAGCTGGTCCTTCTCATTCTCCCTTCTTCTCCACTCTACCATTTCTATCTGCTAAACTCGTAATTGTGAGAAATGCTGTGAGAAGTGCGATATCAAGGATCGTTATTTTATTTCTCTATCTTTTACTTTATTTTGTCATTTCTTTGCGAGATTTCTCTTTTTTTTTTTTTGTTTGTTATCGTTGTCGTTTTATTATTTTTTTCTTTTTTTTTTTATAGTAAATCATATTCGCGTATGGATATCAAATATTTCGATGGGACTGAGTAATTAAATTCTCTCTTGGGAATTTTATTAATTGTATTTATTTTACATTTTGTGATACTCAATATATCATATATATCTCGTGTATATCAATGTACGGGTCGTCCAAAAAGTATGTATACATATATATATATATATATATTTAATTATCGTTAATTATCGTAATTTTTGGATTTTTTATATAATCAAGAAAATTCCAAAGATCGATAGTATTTCTTTCTTTTTCTTTTTTTTTTCTGAAACATTTC
Source organism: Vespula vulgaris (assembly GCF_905475345.1). Lineage (NCBI taxonomy): Eukaryota > Metazoa > Arthropoda > Insecta > Hymenoptera > Vespidae > Vespula > Vespula vulgaris. Next base: position 7,022,965 of record NC_066594.1, read on the forward strand.
ATCCTTCCTTCTTCGATGTTCGAATCTTTCGAGAATTCTAAGTAGTTTTTCCCTTAGCTTCATTCTCCTCTTCAAGTTTCTCCTCTTTGGTAGTCTCAAGGATGTTAATTGAAGACAGCAAACCGGACGTTAATTGAAAGGTCCAGTAGGAAGGTGCTTTCAGCGTAATTAGACTTGGAGGTTCGCGCCTGGCCAATAGTTTTCAATAAGTTAAGGAATGGTAGAGAAACGCTTGTAGAAATTTCTATCTTTTTCCTTCATCTCTCTCTCTCTCTCTCTCTCTCTCTCTCTCTCTCTCTCTCTCTTCTTTTTCTTCATCTCCCAATATCGAAATTAAAATATATAAGCTTGAAATAGAATCATATTCACTTTGTAATTTTTATTGATTACGAATAAATCAATATTCGAGATCATAAATTAGGTTCCAATAATAAAATATATAAAATAATGAATCAGGTTAGTTGCAACAGGCACATACTTTTAATAATTTACAAAGTATGATCCATTCGTAATAAAATTACAAAAAATTATAATAAAAGTTCCCGTCGTTACAGTTCACTTACAATATTTCACAAGATCTTTTCGTGTTAGATTCGTACTTACGAGGTACTTACTTAGCGATCGTGTATACTTTCATACTCGAGAAAACATACGTGTCAACAAGGATAATAATAATAATAAATGGTAACAAATATTGTTTTTACAAGTAGTTTTCTTATTCTTTTTAAAATCCTCTCTACTTTTCGATTTTCTCACAATGAACGCCCTTCGAGTGTAGCGAATAATGTCGAGTGGGTGGGTAGGTAAGTAGGTAGGTAGGTAGGTAGGTAGGTAGATAGATGGTGGTGGTGGTAGTAGTAGATATTATAATCTCTCCGGTTTGAAATATTTTCGACGAATGAGCACCTCGAGTGTGCTACTCGTCTTCCCTTCTTTACCTTTTTCTGGTTTCCTTTAACGTTAAGAAGTCGAGTGGAATGAGAGGAGTTTATGAGCATTCTCGCGAAAATCTCTTCACGCTCTGTCTGTCTCTCTCTCTCTCTCTCTCTTGCACATACACACGTATACACACACATGCATATATACACTTCCTCATTTTTCTCATATGTGTGTGTGTGTGTGTGTGTAATACGTACGTATCTACATTCTCTCTTTTACTTTCGAATTTGTTCACCTTCACGAATCTTTTTTTGTACTATTTTTTATCTCTTTGGACAAATCCTCATAGCAGAGGCACCTAAATGAAATTCTATTCTCCTATTGTCGAGGGAAAGAATTTTTTATTATTATTAATCCTTCTCACGAAAATTACACTAACTGCGTTATTAACTAACTCGATTTCGATAGATCGATACGTTCAATGAAGAAAAATACAATTTTTAATACGGAACGTGGAAGGTCGATCCTTCGTACGTTTGCGTGAGAAGGAAAAGGAGAGGAAGGAAAATATTCGTTGGAGTTGAATAAAAAAAAGGATCGTTGGTTCGATAAAAAGAAAGGAAAAAAGAAAAAAGAAAAGAGAAAAAGTTACGAGAGCATCGACGTCGTTCCCCCTTTTGTTTTCTTAAAGCGTGTCGAAGAAAGGAAAGTAACGTGCGAGCTTGAGAGTACGTCTCTCTCTCTCTCTCTCTCTCTCCCTCACTCTCTCTCTTTCTTTCTTTTCCTCTCTCTCTTTCTCTCTTTCGTCCTTTTTCACTAGGAGGAAAAATCCTACCTACGCTCACGATTACCAAGTGAAAATATCTCGTGGCAACATATTGACTCGATCCTAGGTGTCACGCTCCGCCGGATGTTTTTTCATCTGGAAAAGGGAAGGTCTTTAAGATAAAGACACACCGATATCGCTAACCGTCGCGTTTCTCTCTCTCTCTCTCTCTCTCTCTTTCTTTTTCTCTGTTCGCTTTCTCTTTCTCACTCTGTAGAAATCTATGGCTTTTATTTTCTTCTTTCTTTCTCTCTCTCTCTTTCTTTCTTTCTTTCCTTCTTCTTTTTTTCTTCTTAATTTTTTTTCTTTTTTTTTCTTTTCTTTTTTTTTCTCTTTTTTTCCCTCCCTTCACGCTTCACGTCACGCTCGCCGTAACGTTTTATATAAAGAAATGGAACAAAAGTGGTTCCTATGAAGTGAATTTATCCAATAGAAATTAATCCCATTCGTGACGTTTTGTTCCTGTAGTTTTTCAATTTGATAAAACAATGAATTAGTCCGAACAACTTTATCGTAAAAAAAATATCATTCGTTTGATGATTTGCGAATCTTGTCGATACTTATGTAGGTATAGATAAAAAAAAAGAAAAAGAAAGAAAGAAAAACGTGTAACGCAATAATCTGTTTTATAAATTCTTTTGATATTTATATCTCTAAATTTTCGTTCGAACGAGCTCATCGCGAAAGATTATTCTAATCAAGTCGTCGTTTTCATATATACCTCTTTTTTCTCCCCCTTTCCATCCTTTCTCTTTTCATACCTTTTTTCTCGTTTCTCTCTCTTTTTTGTTCTTTTTTTTTTGATTATTTCTTTATTATTTTTTCCTTTCGTTTTCAGAACGTAATCGTGTCTGTTTCGCCATTGTTCCTGACGCGGAAGCAGTTTAAATTAGGATTCGCTCTGGCAGATAATTTCTAATTTCTACGTAGCACGGTTTATTCATAATAACAATAATAACAACAATAATAAAATAACCAAGAACGAATATGAGGTAGAGAGAGAGAAAGAGAGAGAGAGAGAGATATTTTCTCTCTATAAATGGATAGAGAGAGAAAGAGAGAGAGAGATATGATAAAGAAATAAAGATAGAGAGATAGAGAGATAGAGAGATATAGAGTCACCGAGTGAGAGAAAGATGAGAGTGCGAGAGAAAAAAAATGATCCTGAGTAGGTGTGAGAGATTGTTAAGAAGGGTTTTCTCCCTGGCGACGTGTTATTACAACGCGTCGAGGCATCCTAATAGCATTGTTATCTTTTCTGTCATTTCTTCTTGGACGAAAATATAGAGGGAATAGAAAGTGTACGATAGAGAGAGATAGAGAAAGAAACGGATAGAGAGAGATAGAGATAGAGATAGAAAGAGAAAGAGAGGAATAGAGAGAATGAGAGAGAAGTTGGAGACACTTCGAGTACTATAGTAATGCTTCGTCGAAAGTGGTTTACCCGAAAGCATTTTCGTTTAAGAGGGAACCTTCTCTCTCTCTCACTTCATCCCCTTCATCCCTTCCTCCTCATCTCCTCCCACCCACCCTCTCACTCTGTCCACCCCGCCCTCCCCCACTTCATCCCTCTATTCCACCGCTTATAAAAACAGAAGCTCTCGACCCGCTATAAAGTCAGATTCGGTTGAAAGACTTCGCGTAACCTACTCTATTACACACATACACATATATCGTGTACAAACACATATGCGCACAAGTACACGTATCTTACTTAGCTTAGTACTTACTCTCTAGTAAGGATTTGTCACTTTTTCTTTCTTTTTTACATCGTCACATTTTCTGTTTCTTTCTACATCCATATCTTCTACCTCTCCTCTCCTCTTTCGTCTCTCCCGTAACCTTCTCAGATTCTTTTCGTAGACGTTTTCCGACGAATTATTTATTATCCTATCGAATTTTATACATATGAAGATATATATATATATATATATATATATATATGTATATCTATAGACGTATGTTCTTTTATTAATGCAATTAAGTACACCTATAATCGCGCATAGATTTCTATTAATGTAATCATTAATAATTTCTTTCGAGGAATTATTTAAAAAACAATTGCGTTTCTCTTTTTATTTCTATCTCTATTTCCTTATTTTTCTTTCTATCTCTCTATCTATTTCCAGAAAAAAGTTCTTTCTATCTCTCTTTCTATTTCTAGTGTAAAAAATCCTAGGGATTTGAAAAGCTTCGGAAGATTGTTCCACGTGGATACTTTAAAAATCAGCTGACTCGATCGAACGAATATACCACTCTTCTTCTCAATTCGATTATCTTCACTCTCTTTCTCTCTCTCTCTCTCTCTCTCTCTCTCTCTCTCTCATTTTCTCTTTCACAAGTTCGTAAAGTTTTGTCCTTTCGGTATTAACGGTAAAAGGTAAAGTAGCATATATCGGAGAGGAAAGTGCAATTAATAGCAGTTGACCATCGTCGGAGGCTGAGAAAAGGAGAGAGTGAGAGAGAAAAAGAGAGAGAGAGAGAGAAAATTTTATGGGAAAATCGGATTAGAAAAATAAATGATTTTTCGGCGGAATCGTATTATTAACGGGTCCATAGTATTACGGCCACCTACAAAACACTTTTCCTCTCTCTCTCTCTCTCTCTTACTAACTTTATTAATTAACGGGTTATCAAATGTTCTTTCTTTTTACCATTTAGAGTTTTAAACGTGCACCGATGTGATACAGTAACGAACGGTCTCTTGTAAAATTGGTTTGTCGTTTAATGGCTTGAGTCATTGGATGACCGAGACGTTCGTTTATTCGATTAACATCCCTTAGTTTACAATCGCCATGTTATTCGTTACGCTTACAACCATGTAAAAGTTCTTTTGCGATCATTTATAAAATTTATTTCTTTATTTCTAATTTCATCCATTCCATTTAGATAATCTTTTTGTCAATCCATTTGACTTTCAGCTTTGCATGATTTTATCTATTCTTTTTTTTTTTGCATTCGTTGACACGTAGATTAGAAAAATAAATGGAGTTTTAATATAATTGAGTGGATCGATAAAAGAAACACGTACTTGTTATTATTAATAATATAGATGTAATTCTCGATATTTCAACAGAAGGATAACTCCAACGATAAAGTTCATTTCAATTTTTCATTATTTTTCCTTTTTCTCTCCATCTTCATTGATTCTATTGAGATAATCCTTGTCAACCCTTTCAATTTCCACTCCCATATGATTTTATCTATTTTTCTATTCGTAGACACGTAGATTAAAAAAATAAATGGAGTTTTAATATAATCAAGAAGATCGATAAAAAAGAAAGCCCCTTATTATTATTATTATTATCATCATCATCATCATCATCATTAACATTATCAACAAAAACGTAATCTTCCTGATGTTTCGTTAAAAAGATATTTCTACGATGAAAGTTTTTCTCGGTTTCATATTTTTTCTTTTTTCTTTTCTTTCTTTCTTTTTTTTTTCTTTTAATTCTGTTTTATCTATATCAATTTCTATCGAGACGATGTTCGTCAGCTCTTTCATCTTTCAACTCTGTATGTTTCTATCTTTCGATAGATAAAAAAAACCTCCACACGTTCTTATCATTAATATTATTATTAACAAAAACGTAATACCCCAATGTTTCATGAAAAAGATCGCGAGATATCTCGAATGAGTTAAGTTCATTCAAAAAACCTACCGACACGTTTACTCTACACGTTTGCACGCTAGACGACCACCGAAGCATTACACTAGAACAAAAAACACGTTTCATTGAGAAACGTCGTTGAAAGAGGGATAAGAAACTCGAACAAGGTAGAGGTAGAGAGATAGAGAGATACAGAGAAAGAGAGAGAGAGAGAGAGAGAGAGAGAGAGAGAGCACATCTCGAAGGGTGATTCAAGTTACAAACACGAGCCAACAGCGTTAATAGCACCTTCAGTCGGACCTTTGAATGTTAATTTAACATCTTGGATGTAAATTAAATTTCCTTTGAGAATTCATTTTATTTTTCATTTGTAACCGAGGCTGTCGGTAAAAGCAGAAGCCTATTTTATCGGCGAATCAATTTGACGTGTAAATTTTATTTAATGAAATTATATGTTCCCTTTCAAATGCGTCTGTCTCTCTTTTTTTTCTTTTTTTTTTTTATAGTAACAGGAATAAAGAAAAAAGAGGAAGAAAGCAATTTATCATTCCGATCGTCTGACGATGATCAAGATCGATAAAGGCTATAGCGACGAAAGAGGGTCGACGTGCGAGCGTATGCCACTCTCGAGAATTTATCGCGTCACGTAATCGTCCGATATCGTGCCTTGTGTTTCGAGGTACGGAGCTCTGGTGCTTCTGCACTTTTTGCACAACGTCTCTCTGTGTAATTAATTAATGTTTTTTATATTACATCGGACTCGGCACATTAATCTTAACGGGTCTCTTTTCTATGTGTAGCTAGGTATGTATAATCTATATCGTTTGATGTTTCGACATATATACTATACGTCTGTGTGTGTGTCTATATATATATATATATATATATATATATATATATATATATATATATGTATGTATGTATGTATGTATATATATGTTGTGTATATTTTGTTCGTGATAAGTAGAAACATGACGTAGATACATTACGAAAAAAGAAAAAAGGAAGGCAAATAAAAATTATTTTGATACCAAAATGATCTTAACAATCTTTTTTCTTCCATTATTTGTTTTATTTTAACTTACGATAGATAGAAAAAGATCGTTAGTTGCAGCTCTTTTTTTGTTCAAGTTCGTTCAATTTTATCGATCGTTTTCTTCTGTCTTTCTTTTTCTTTTTCTGAAATTCTTCTCACGTATACTTTTTTTTTTTTTTTTAATAATGTAGCTACGTCACACGAAATTCTAATACTTTCAGCTGAATTTCCCTTTCGAATAAAGAACGGATATCGAGTTATGCGAAATGTAGATCATAATCTTGATTAGAATTTGTTTGGAAACTTATCTCCGCGGGGAAATTATAGTTCGGTCTTGCAGAACTTTGAAACTTCGTAATGTTCAAAATCGACCTAAAGACTTCGAGGTATCGTGATGCTTAAAGGATTCAATATAGGAATACGTTTTAATCGAAAATCGACATTTATCGTTTACTACAAATTTTAAGTTTCATCTCTCTCTCTCTCTCTCTCTCTCTTTTTCTTATTTAAAATTGCAGCCATCCGAAAGTATCTATTCGTAATTAATCATCTGTTGAACGAAAAAATGAGATTATCGTAGTATGATTGTACGTATATCGATTCGATCGATCGAAACAATATATAGATTTAAGAAATAAACAATGTCAACATTTTTAATAGTTTACGTTGAAATATTTATATATATTTTTTGTGTATTTTTTTATATTGAAAAATTTTTAATATTTCCTCTCAAAAATGGAAGTAAAAGTAAACATTCTTAATAAGTATTCTGATATTTGTTTTACAGAAGAAGAAATGTTTAGTAGATATTTTATATCGAAATAAGAAATACTACGTAGTGTAATCGTTTTACTGAAATAGTTTTTAAAAATATTTTATATCTAGGTATTTCAGTCTTTTTTATATTGAAAATTCTTTCATTACTTATTGGCCAATCCAATGGAATAAAACCAAGGAAAGAGAAAATCTGAAAAATTTCAAAAGATAACTTTTACCAAAGTCATCGAAAAGGTTGCTTTTTCGCGTGTGGCTTTTAGGAAAAATCAAAAGTTAACCCACCCTAGTCCAAGAGTTCTGTCCTACTTTTCTCTACTAAAAGCGCAATCTTCGACTTCGGCCACCTTCGACTTTTATATCGCTCTTAAGTGTACTTTCATCGGAAAAAAAATTGATAACAATGTCGATCGTCAAAGAAAGAGAGAGAGAGAGAGAGAGAGAGAGAGAGAGAGAGAGAGAGAGAGAGAGAGAGAGAGAGAGAGAGAGAGAGAGAGAGAGAGAGAAGAAAAAAGAAAGAAGAATCAAAGCCAATCGAACAACTAAAAAATCAATTTCTTTTCTATTTTATTTTATTTTTGTTATGATTCTTCATCGAAATCTATTACGTATATTGTTTTATTATCGAAAGGATAAAATTCTTTGAATAATTCGATCGAAGAAAAAAGAGAAAGGGAAAGAGAAAAAGAAAAATTAGAAAAGTTAAATTAACAATTTTCTTCTGCGATGTTTTCTCCCTTTTCTCTTTTTCTTTTTTCTTCTTTCCTTTCTTCCTTTATCTCGAGCGTTTTACTTCATAATAAAAGCAGCAGATCAATTTATCATTCTCGTCGCTATTACGATCAAAATCAACAAAAGATCTTCCAGTTAAAGCTTCTCCGATCATTCGTTAACGTATATACACATATATATAATATATATATATATATTTCTTTTTATATCCTCGAATATAATTAATTCGTGACTGATCTCCCGTGGTGCGACGTTGAGGAGAAGAGGAAGCATGACAGATATACGCCATGGTGGTTACAGACTAATCGTCCTGCGATATTAACGTCGCTTTTAATTAAACTTCCATTCGAGAGGTACTTGAATGTACGAGGAAGAAGGAGAACGTGATAACGAAGGGATGAGATGAAGAGATAGATAGATCGATAGATAGATAGATGGATAGATAGATGGATAGATGGTTAGAGAGAGAGAGGAGAGAGAGAGAAAGAGAGAAGGATGCTGACGGTTATCTACCTTTTCTTTTCGCAAACGAACGCCTTTCTCGATCGAAGTCTCTACGAGCATTTGCTTTTGCTGTGTCATCGATGTGGTCCATTTTAATGAGACGATTTCGATCTATCATTAACGATCGATTATAAAATTACGCGATTGAAAAGGAAGGAAATCGTCAAAAAAATTTTTTTTCTCTTTCTTTCTTTCTTCTACTCCTTTTTGTTTTCTTTCTGGTTTTTTCTTTTTTTGTTTTTTTTCTCCCTTTTTCTTCTTTCCTTAGTAATATAGCCTAGATTTTCAACTCAACGCGAACGAGATTATTTTCTATTCGAATAAATGCGACGGATATAAATGGGGATGTAAGGGTTGAAATCGAGCGAGCAGTTTGAAAATTGTCAGAGTTATTCCTGAAGTGGAAAAGATACTATGTACATACATACATACATACATACATACATACATACATACATACATACATACATACATACATACATACATATATATATATATATATATATATATATATATATATATATATATATATATGAGATCCCTTTTCCTTTCTCGACATTACATCACCAGCACTTTCGTCCTCTTCTCTCTACCTAAGATTTATATTTTGCACGCAGCTATGCCTCTCAATACGAGAACCCACGTTACTCGTAAGATGATGAAGATCTATACAAATCTGAATTCTATCCGTATCGATATTTTCTCTCTTCCTTTCTCTCTCTGTCTGTCTCCAACTATCTCTTATTTCGTTTTTTACAGCGTATTATTTTTTTTTCATCCATGGATCATAACTTATAATTAATCGACCGAGACGTAGACTGATCGAAATCCTTGACTTCCAACGTTAGAAACGATATCTTCCTTTATATACATATTTTTTTTTATTTTTTTTTTTCACGAGAAAAACGTGATCGATTCTTATTTCGATTTTTATTCTTCTCTTTTTAAACATTTTTTTTTTTTTTTTAAAGAAGAAATAAGAATTAAGATACTTTAATTTTTGTGAAAGTTAATACTTATGATATTCGTAATATAACGTTATTAACCTTTATCAATGTGAAACGTTAATTATAGTGAACAAGAGGTACGCATCGCATATATAATTATCCACGCAAAATTAATATATAAATATTATATTACTACTATTTAATGTTTCGTTACGAACTATTTCATTACCTATTTCAAAACGGTTTAACACAATCAAACGATCCGTTTTCGTACGATTAGAATTTTATGCAGGATGTAACTTTCAAATTCACTAAAATATGAACATGTAATCGTTCACAAATTTAATCTATAGAAAATATTTACAATATTTCTTAACTCCTTTAATTCATGTCATTTCCCATTCTTTTTTTTATTAAAAATTTTTTCTTTTCTTTTTAAATATTCAGATATTTTTTCGATCTAAGCGATCCTTCGTCATTTTCTTTTTCTTATTTTTTTTTTTTTGTCATAAAAAGTAAGGGACACTATCGATACTCTATTGCACATACATATAGAGGAGTCTTATGTGTGTACACACACCCACATTTATCTACACTTTGAACGTTCTCTATACAGCAACTATATAGAAAGGAAACGACTGTGGTGGTGGCACCCCTTTAACCAACCACGAGGGTGAACATACGACTAATTAACATCCCCGATTCCTTATGGAAACATCAGAGTGTTTACAGGGACACCAACACAAACGTCACGAACGTTTTTCCTTTTTACGTTTGACGAGAACTTCGTCTTCTCTCACTCGCTTTAATATCTTTAATGATTCTCTCTCTCTCTCTCTCTCTCTCTCTCTCTCTCTCTTTCTCTCTTTTTTTCTCTCTTCCTTTTTTTCTATCCCATTTTACACGTCAGATGTGTAAACCGAACGTGAGAAACTTGTTAACGCGAAAAAGTTTAGGTATTTAAGAGTTTCGATGTTCGATTAAACGCTTTAAAACTATTTGACATTTTAACGTTGGCAGCAAAATTGTCGAAGGTACAGAAAATATTCTTTCACGGGTAAAAAACTATAAAACGAAAAGGAGAAACATAATTTTCTTATATATAAAATTCTTCCACGCGATTTACATACTCCTCTCTCTCTAACCTAAATTATTTACGTATTTCCGATAAAAAAAAAAAAAGAAAGAAAAAACGATGCTCCAAAAAAAAAAGAAGAAGTCAATCTTCGTACTTACCTAGCGAAAAAAAGATTGGATAATAATACCAAAAAAAAAAAAAAAAAAAAAAAAAAAATTATCTCGATCGTTTTTTTTTGAAAATCACGTTTGTTAATTTGAAAGTATGTTTTCCTTTAAGATTAATTTTAGAGAGGAAAGAAAGAGAGAGATAAGCAAAGAAAGAAAAGAGCATTCTTTACAGAATAATCACGTTATCATACGATAGGAAACGGAAAGTAATAACGAAGAAGAATTTAAAGGGTTATCGTTTGATGACAACTATAGGATAGCGATAACGATTCTATTCGTTTCGTGAAGTGGTTACGTAACAAGCAGGGTACCATCACCGCCCCTGCAATTCCGCGAGTGGATAAAATGTCGTTTATGTCGGTCCATATAAATCTTTGAGCACTTTAAGGAAACCCCCGTTCTCCTCCAGCCCTTCCTCTAGACCCTCCTCACCCAAAGACCATCCACCCGCCATCCCCCATCCCCCGTTTGTCCCTCGGTGCATCTTTCTTATCCGACCTGTGCAGTTTCTTTGGATACTGGTACACATATATACTGGTACATGTATGTATTTATGTAGATATGAGTCACATACACATACACAGAGAGAAAGAGGTTTCTCGAAGGTTACAATCGTACTTACCTTTTCTATTTCTCTCTCTCTCTCGCTCTCTCTCTTTTGATTCTGTATGTTCTCTCTTGTATCTCTAGATAGTCGCGTCATAATCTTTGTTCCAATTCTCTTCTCGTGCCAATGTGGTAATGAGTTCTTTTATATATATCTTATCTATATGTATAGTATATATATATATATATGCATATACATAAGATATTATATCTTATATAGTATACATCTATATGTATATACGTATACATATCATATATTATATCTTATATGCATATATATATATATATATATATATATATATATATATATATACATTTGTATACGTATACATAAGTATGTATGGATATACGTATGTGTGTGTGTGGTGACTTTACGACTCCTTGACATCGTACTTGTTCCCATTTCTCTCCCTCTCTCTCTCTCTCTCTCTCTCTCTCTCCTTCTTGAATGTTATAAACTCTGATATCCTCGAAAGATAAGTAGCCAAATACCATGAAAATATAACTCAAAATCTTCAGAGTTATACGTAGGAAGAAGAAAAATCGGAGTCGATCGACGTTTACATATTCTACACTCGATCATACGAGTCTGGTTTATATCGTTCCGGAGAAGGGTCCTTTTTTTTTTCTTTTTTAAGGTATAGTGAAAGATGAATTTGACGGGATGTCGATTAGAAGGTCGTATGGTGATCGATAGAAACAGTTCTATCGATTTCTCGTTCGCGTCGTTCGTTTCCTCTCTTCGTCGTCTCTCTACGTTTGTTGGATGAAACTTGAAAACGACATGGCTAAAAAGGAAGGATTTGAGTATAGAAAAAGAAGTGAGAAAGGTTTTGAACCATTGCCAGGATTTACCTGGTACAATCGAATATATATCGACCGTACGATTTCTTAGTTCTCTATTCTTCTTCCTTCTTTTTTATTTTTTATTTTTATTTTTTTTAATATTTCCGTTTTCTCTTAAAATAGAGAAAGAGAGAGAGAGAGAGAGGGAGATGGAGAAATACTCGTCAATGCGTAAATGTAAAATGCAAACTTGTACGCTCGAGTGCATATCGAGCATACGATTTTTCCATTTTGCATTTTTATTTTTATTTTTTTCCGGATTTTCAGTTCCTTTTAATTTTTTATTTCTTTTCTCTTAAGACGGTACACTCGATATACGAAAGATAAAAATAGGAAGAAAAGGAGAGAAAGAGAGATAGAGAGGAAAATATTCGTCAATGTGTAAATGTAAAATGCAAACTTGTACGCTCGAGTACATAAAGAGCATATGATTTCTCCATTTTTTATCTTTTTTTTTATTTTTATTTCCTTTTAATTTTTTATATCTTTTCTCTTAAGATAGTACACTCGATATATAAAAGATAAAAAGAGAGACAGACAGACAAACAGACAGACAGACAGACAGACAGACAGACAGATAGAGATAGTCAGAGAGAGGAAGAGACAGAGAGAGAAAAATATTTTACAATGCATAAAAGTAAAATGCAAAGTTGTTCGTTCGAATGCATATCGAGCGTACGATTTCTCTTCTTCTTTCTTTTTTTTTATGTATTTTTATTTCCTTTTAATTTTTTACTTCTTTTCATTTTTTAAAATGAGAGTGTACTCGTTATACAAAAGATAGATAGATAGATAAAAAGAGAAAGAGAGGGAGAGAGAGACAGAGAGATCCGACAATGCGTAAAAATAAAATGCAAGCTTCTGTATGATATATAATATACTTTTATACTTATATACATATGTACACCTATGTAGTTTATTCTAATGAACGAACGATCATCGTTCGCGCAACTTAGGTAGTATATAACCATTCGATAGCTTTTACAGAATGAGAATGATAGGAGGTCGGTCAAAAAGAAGAAGAAAAAAGAAAAAAAAAATAAAAGAAAATAAAAGAGAAAGGAAGGAAATTGAAGAGAGAAAAATGAAAAGCTAGTTCCCTCCCACATTTCGTTCGATCGTTCTCGTTTACTCGCGTGCAAAGAGAAACGATGTTTAATCCGTGCTATTTAGTTCGTCCCTCGTATATTTCCTTGTCTTTTTTCAAGCCTTTTGCTAGTCTCTCTCTCTCTCTCTCTCTCTCTCTCTCTCTCTCTCTCTTTGTTTCTATTTCTCTCTCTTTCTCTTTGTGTCTATCTCTGTCTCTTTCTTTCTTTCTTTATCTTTTTCGTTCGATATTACTAAGCTCGTTCCTTTATTACTTTCGTGTACAACTCGGTGCTTTTTCGATATTAATTTTTCTCTCTCTCTCTCTCTCTCTCTCTCTCTCTCTCTCTCTCTCTCTCTCTCTCTCTCCTTCTATATATATATATATTTCTTAGGAGAAAGAGAAAAAAAAAAGTTTATTAAAACGAAAAGGAAAAAATTGACGGAAACAATGAATCCCTTTTAGATTTATTTTACTACTATGAAACATATATTCTTTTTTATTTTGCAAATTAGATCTTCTTCCTCTCCGTCTAATATATCTTTCGTCATGTGATATTAATTTTCGATTCCAATAAAAAACATATTAATCCTTTTCTATATATTTCTTAAGCAGGTAGAAGAAGAAAGAACAGGATGTTTATTATAATGAAAAAGAAAAAAGATCGACGGCAGCAACGGTTTCCTTTTTACATTTATTTTACAATTCTGTATATTCCTTTTTATTACAAATTAGATTGTTTTTCCTTCTAAGTTTGATTTATCTTTCGCTATCACGATCGCACTTACGATTCCAGTGAAAAAGTACAAAAATGTCGATCATATGATCTCTCGCACGTGTAAATACGAAACGATACTAGAGATCGTGGTGAGCTATGAGGAAAAAAGAAGAAGTAATAAAAAAAAAAGAGGGTAAAAAAGGTGGATATACGAGGATGAATGAGAGAGAGAGAGAGAGAGAGAGAGAGAGAGAGAGAGAGAGAGAGAGAGAGAGAGAGAGAGAAGGACCGAGAAAGAGCTCGTAAAACAAGTGAATGAACTTTGAAAAATTCGAAAAAAGGGTCAGACACTGTGGTGTTGTTGACTATAGTATGTTGACTGGTGCTTAGCACAAAACGAGTCCGCGAAGGATCATATTTTTCTGATGTATCGATACGAACAGGATGGATATATCCAATTTGTATCGAGATTTTCAATCTACATACTATCAATATTTTCGAGATAATACATGATTTTTAAAGACACGATTGTTTGAGCAAAAAGAAATTTACTTGTTTTCTTTCGTTTTTCTTCTTCGACAAAATTCCTTTTAAAATCTAACATTAATTGTAAACTCACACATGCAAGCACAATGTTTCCTTTTTCTTGTCCCTTTCTTTTTATTTTTATTTTTTAAATGAATAATTTCAGAATCGTTTCTCAGGGTAATTCCCTTTGCAAACGTATCGGTAAATAATATACGAATCTTGTACTTTTCTGGATTTAACCGAAAGAAAAATATCGAAGACTAACCTGCTGTCACTGTTAATCGGATTTACTGTGCTTACATTTGTACGAGAAAAATTGTATCCTTAAACGATGGTACGAAGATGGCGATGATGATTAATATCTTTTAAAAAAATCAGTAATTTTCATATCGGAATGTCCTTCTTTTTTTCTTTTTTCTTTTGAAAAGAAAAATGTCACTTTTCTTTCTTCTTTGTTTACTTTTTCTCCGTTTCTTATATCAAGAGATAATAATATATAAATATATAAATACACACACACACACACACAAATGTCTTTTGTCTCTGTTTGTTATCTCTTTCTTTCTTTCTTTTTTTCGTTCTTTCTGCCTCACCGAGTCTTAATTAAATATCAAGAAGCCAATCTCAAAAGCTCTCGCTTCTCTTTGATGCCACGCAGTTCCCATTCGATTGTTATCAACTCAAAGCAACCTCATTTTCTTGTCGATTTACGTTCCTAAGACGTTAACGTTGAAAGGATACACGCTCGAATGAAATTCTCTCAGATAAAGATATTACGATTTCGAGATAAACCCCGGAGATTTTGTTTCTTTTTATCCTCTTTTTTTTTCATTCTTTCTATCTTTCTTTCTTTCTTCTTTTTTTCTTTTTTTTTCCTTTCTTACTCTTCTTCATTTTCCACAACTCTATATAGTAATTTCTATAGAATGTAACTTTTAACTCAATATTATTTTAATTTAATAACTTTCAACGATAATTCTCTCTCTCTCTCTTTCTCTGCTTTCTTTTTCCTTCTTTCTTTTTCCCTTTCTCTTTATTAAATATTAATAATGAACACTCTTGCCTTTCGTTAATTTCGTGAAACGTTTATTGTAATCGACGTAAAAAGTCAAAGAATTTAGAAGCAATTCAAAGATTCTCGTCACACGAATCACGTTTCGCTCTTTTCCAAAGGAAAAGAAAAAGAAAGAGAGAGAACGAAAAAAGAAAGAAAAAACTGATTTATAATATCGCGTTTAATCCGTTTTATGACACATCTCGTCGATGAAAATGACGATAAAATCCGATGATTTAGCGTGGAAAAACTTTCGCGAAACTCCAAACGGCCATAGTGGCCTGCGCGATATCAATGAGCCATGACTTTTAATGGGTTTTTGCCACACAAGACCACGAGTTTTAAGAGGATACCTAATGGGGTTTCTACGTGAACTGAGAAGAAAATCTATCGTTTCCCGTGGTTATTGAAAATAACAGAGAATCGAAAGGAACGACAGCGACCCAGCGCGACAGTAACAATAATAATAACGGTTAATAGTAGTAGTAGTAGTAGTAGTAGTAATAGTACTCTTAATAATAGTATTTTTTCTCAAACACACATGGCGAATTCCTTTTTTTTTCTCATTTTTTCTTATCTTTCTTTCATCTAGCATTCATTTAGCTGGAAAAGTGCATAGAATGCATTTTAACGAGGACAAGAGAGTGAGAGAGAGAGAGAGAGATAAATAGGTAGACAGATGGATAGATAGATAGAGAAAGAAAGATAAATAGAAAGATAGATAGAGAGAGAGGGGGGGGAGGGAGAAGGAAAGAGATAGAAAAGAAAGAAAGCATGCTTGCGAAATTACTTTAACGTGCGTTCTACTCTTCGATAATTACATCGTGTACCCCTAACTCTTTCTCCTCCCTTTCTTTCTCTACCCCCTCTTCGACCCTTCGACCCCTTTTCACATTCCACGAAATCTTCATTTTAATAGATTCTCTTCCTATAGACGTCGTCATTAATTTAATTCGTCGATCTCGTCACGCTTTTCGTCGCTATGTCAACGTGATTAATCGTTATCGAAGTACTTATTAAATCTTCATCGATGTAATTAGTCCTTGAATGACATTGAAAGAAAAAGAAGAAGAAGAAAAGGAGCAAGAGAGAAGAAAAAATAATTAATTTAATCATTCCTTTAAAAGTTGTAAGTCTAGAATATATAGATGATCGTTCGTTCTTTCGTTCGTTCATTTTGTTTGTTTGTTTGTTTGTTTATTTGTTTGTTTGTTTGTTTGTTTGTTTGTTCGCTCCTTCGTTCGTTCGTTCGTTCGTTTGTCCGTTCATTTTTTTTTTTTTCATTTTTCTTTTCTTCTTCTTATCGTTGGTGTTTTCTATACTTTTTTACAAAAAAAAAAAAAAAAACAAGTAGGAGAAAAAGAAAGAAATTCTTTTCTTCTTCCTTCTTCCGTCTGAGATCAGCATCGGCGAGTTTCCTTAAATGGAGTTAGGGTTTCCCAAAGGTTTCTTCGACCCTAATATCCCGCGTTCGAGAGAGTTTACGATGATCGTAAAAAAAAAAGTTCTTTTCTATTCGCACGGTGCCACTTAAGTATATATTGTGTCTGTGTACGTGTGTGTTAATATTTAGGATGATTTCTTTCTATGAAAATTGTTAAGTATATCTTTCAAAAGACGTGATAGGTAAAATAAAAAATAAAACATTTTTTTTTTATAATTAAAAACTAATTTTTTTATATACGTATATATATATTTTTTTTCTTAATATTTCTATATCGATTTTTATGATTTTTTTTTCAATCGTAATATTTAGATATATCTATTTATATGTATGTTGGAAAAGAGTGATTTAAAATGTTTAATGGTACTATTTAAATTATTATTTAAATTAAATTTTTTAATGTTTCAATATTGACTTTTATATTTTTTTCCAGTCGTAATATTTACATATACCTATCTTTAAAGATAAGTCGTATTAAAAAATATTTTTCAGATCAAAACCAATCGATATATATATATTTATACAATTTTTTGGATCAATACAAATGTAAACACATATACACACAGATAAACACATTGTTATCTCTGATAGTTCAACGTTAAATTTTTATGTTCTCTTCAATCGTATAGAATTTAATGCTTTGTAAATTGGAAACTTAAGCTCACCTTGTAGATCAATCGTTGAAAAGAAAGGGGATGATAAAACAGACGTAAAGACATTTTTCTCGGGACGTCTTTTCTTCGGTTAACTTTCCTGTTTTGATGATCGTAATAAAAGATTCGATAACCGACGATCACTAACATAAACGTATTTCATAGTATTCGCTCGTCCGCCACTCTTTTCAAGGTTTTATCTAGACTCGATAAGAGATACGCCTAGAAAAGTGGTAACACGTTGGACGACTTGTGCCGCTTGGAAAAGTTTGAAGTTCTCGACGGTAAGAGTTTTCCTTGGAAACGAAAATATGTAGAAATCGAAAAAATAGAAAACTCGCGTAGAAGGTTTTGAATTATCATAAAAAATTATCTCCTTGATCGTTGAGTATCTCGTTAGTCGTCGTTAAAATTTTTCACGAGAGATCGATTTGATGAATTTTCACGAGAAAAAGAAAAAAAGAAATCAAAGCGTCCTGAAAAATAAATACCAATTAAAAAATGTTCTCGTTATAGATCAAAGATAATGGAAATCGATTTTATCAACGATGAACGTCGATTCCAGAAGCTCATAAAAAAATATAATTAGGACGCAGCAAAAATTCATTACAAAGATTTATGCATTATTTTCACTCGCCACTTTTCCCACATTCGACGTAATTGAATTTTCACCTTACTTATGGATTAGAGTTCGTTAGTTGTTTCTTTTTTTATATATATATATATATATGAATTAAATCGAGGATAGATCCAATTTCCTTTCGTGAGAAGTGGTATTAGAAAAATTTCGAGAAAAAGAAAGAAAGAAGAAAAAAGGAAAAAGAAGAAAATCTTTTGCTCGTTGAACATTTCAACGTACAATGTTGTACATTCCACAGTAACATTCCATCCCGTTAGTAACGATATCGACGCTTCACGACTAGGTTGAGCTTGCTCGAGCGATTTATGTTGGCCTGAAGGCAAAAAAAAAAGGAAAGAATCAGAGAGAGAGAGAGAGAGAGAGAGAGAGAGAGAGAGAGAGAGAGAGAAAGAGAAAGATAGAAGTCGATAGAATAGAGTACCCTTCTCGTAACGATAACGTACGCGGAAGTCTTTTATTCGAAACGCACAGCAGCAGCAGCAACAGCAGTTGCAGTAACAGTAGCAGTAGCAGTAGCAGTTGCAGTTGCAGCTGCAGTTGGATTTGCAGTTGGATTTGCAGTTGCAGCTGCATCTTTGTGATAGCACTTAAGAACGAAAAAGATTTTCTCTTGGACGAGATCGCTCGAAAAATCCTTCCAAAATCCGTCAAACCCCATTCACCTTCGTCGTTTCCCTGTTCGTGTGCGGCCTCTCCCCTTCTCTACTCCCGTCTGTACTTTTTCGTCCCATTTCTTCCCATCCATTCTTTCTTTCTCATCCTGAAAAGCAGCCGGGAACAGGGTAGGAACGAAAGAGGATTTTGTTATTATGACGGCTGAAGCTGAAATAGATGGCGACACCTAAAGACCAAGAGATACGACTCGAATAACACGTTAGAAAAAGAGATAGAGAGATAGAGAAAATAATACAAATAGCATGTGTGCGTCTGTGTCTATCTATCTCTCTCTCTCTCTCTCTCTTTCTCTCTTTGTTCTATCTTGTCTATCTCTTTCTCTCTGACCATCCTTTTTTATCTCTCGTCTCTTTAACTTCTTTGCTCCTGTCTGTATCTTTTTAATTTTCTCTGTCTTCTTCTTTATGCCCGTCTTGTCTGTCTGTCTGTCTGTCTGTCTACCTATTTATCTATCTATCTATCTATCTATCTATCTATCTATTTGTCCGTCTCTGTCTTTTTTATCTCCGTTTCTGTCGCGTGTCTCTGTCTCTATCTTTTTAACTCACTCCGTCTTTTTTTTATGTTTTGTTCTCTCTCCATCTCTATCTCTCCATCTCTGTCTATTTCTCTCTCTCTCTCTCTCTCTCTCTCTCTCCTTTCTCGCCCTCCTGGTTCCTCTTTTTCCATGTGTACGTATTTGCAAAAATAAAATGGTCGAACGGGTTATCGAGCGTACGAGAAGCAGGTGTCAGAAAGCGGTAATTCATCGTTTAAAACACGTCCTCGACGGAACGCAATTTGGTCAACGGCGAATTAGCTGTCACCGTTTGTTACGTGCACTCGGCCTCGGTGAGTTTGGTGGGTGGGAGGGGAGGGAGCGATGGTGCGAGCCAAAGTATTCAATTGCAAGTACGTTATTGATTATCATGCCCGTGGAGAATTTTGCGAGGTTGTCGTTTACTACCTCGTCCTGTTTTGTCTATTCTGTCTTTTTTTCTCTCTCTCTCTCTCTCTTTCTGTATATATATATATATATATATATATATATATATATATATATATATATCTTTCTCTTTCTCTTTCTCTCTTTTTCTCGCACACGCGTGCAGCGATATGTACATGCGTGCATTTACGCATACATACTTATATATACCCACTCGTTTTCGTAGAATGAGGATTAAAAAAAAAAAATAATAATAAAAAAGATAAAAAATATAGGTCCAGCAGATAGAGGGAAAATTCAAATCTGTCCCGGAAGATCAGTCAAAAATGTGAATTTTATATAACACTCGCGTACACGTGCATACACGGAGAGAAAGAGACAGAAAGACGAACACTCACTAACTGTATAAACGTACACGTGATATTTGTTTGAAACATCTGATTGAGAAGATATTAATTTCAGTTATGTTACGCTCTCTCTCTCTCTCTCTCTCTCTCTCTCTCTCTCTCTCTCTCTCTCTCTCTCTCTCGCACGCTTTTTTTCCTTTTTCTCCAATGGTTATATATTTCGTTCTATTACACGTCATTTGACGAATACGTTCGATGACAAATCTCCGATTAACGATTTACGAAAGAAATAATTGTTTTATATTCGCTTGTTAATACGCCCAGTGAGATGTTTCTCACGTATCGGAAATGTGTCATGAAATTGTTTTCGAAAAAAGAAAAAAAGGAACTTTGATATAGTCGGATGCATACGTTATGCACGGTGTACGAGTTTCCCTATTAAAAAGGGCTTACGTTTACTCGGGCCAAAAGTTCTTATGTGATATTTAAAATTCGATTATTCTTTTTTTAGAATTTTCCTTTTTCTTTTTTTTTGTCCTGTTTTCCTCTTCCTATTCTTTTTTCTCTTTTTTCTCATTGTACCGAATTTGTTGATGTTGCAACGAGGCGAACCTAATTGTAATACAAAGGGAAAAGAAAAAGGAAAAAGAGAGAGAGAGAGAGAGAGAGAGAGAGAGAGCAAAAAAAAGTTTGAGAAAAAATCTTTCTCGATATAAACGAAAATTTGTTTGTTTAAAATCATTTTGAAAACTTTTGTTCTCCGGTCTGTATTGTCGTCGTTGATTGATTGTTTAATACGATGAAAACATTCAATAGATTATTTTACCCGTATCGTTTGCAATGAAAGATTGCAATGAAAGAGTTAAGATATATGTATACATATGGATATATCGGTGTTACGTTGCCATATCGATATTATCGCATCATTATGGCATATCGAAACACGTAATATCATGCGTGTAAACACGAAAATATCTACGTACAGTATCGATAATGATCCGACTATATTTGTGAGAGAGTACAAGCGTATAGAACTTTCGAAATCGCGTTTTGTTTATTGCTTCCTATTACATCTTCGTAATAACGTCGAACCGATAGCATCGAACGATCGCCAACAAATGGGATTATGCATGATCGGCTTTAACCAAAGGGATTATTATTGAATGGAACAGTGATAGGTTCCGATTGATCGACCGTTTATTAGTTATTTTTTAATAACAAGAAAAATTTTTATAACGCCTCATTAGTGTCTGTTTGTCTGTCTATCTGTCTGTCTCTGCGTGTGTGTATTTGTATGCATGTATATATACAATATATTGGATTGACCAATAAGCAATGTCGGAATTTTGAATAAAAAAATAGCAATGTCAGTTATTTACACGTAAAATACTAGAAATTCTCAGTAAAAAAAAAAAAGAAAAAAAAACAAAAACAAAAAAAATAAAAAAAGTATTACAACGTTTCTATTTAGATATAAAATATTAAAAGTTTTCGATCAAAAAAAAAAAAAATACCCTGCCACGTCTTTATTTATTTAAATATGAAATGGTACAAATTTTTCCGACGGAAAGGAAGAAAAGGAAGAAGAAAATATACCGGATACAAAATTTATGTTTGTTTAAATACGCGTACGTCCCTTTTTTATTCAGATACGAGATAATTGCGTGAGTGAACTTTCAATTTAAAAAAAGAAAGAAAAAAACCAAAGAAAAGAGAAAAGAAAGAAAAAAGAGAAATTAATTTTTTTTTTAATACAACTCTAAAATATTAACTCCGATGATAAAATTTCATTATAGGGAGGGAGAGGGGTGGTATCGCTTGCCGATCGATCCAATATAATTCTTTTTTTTTCTCCTCTTTTATTTCATCTTTTTTTTTCGTATTTCTTCTAGAAAATAAGCGCGTCCATTATCGCGAGAGAACATCGAAACCCATTTGAAATTGTTGCAACGCTAATGCTAACGCTAATTCGCGTAAATAACCTTTCTTTCTCTATTTCACCCCTCTTCTCTTCACCCCCAGCTGTCCAACCCTCTCCATTTCCTCCCTCCTCCCCCCGTTAACCGGCGCCTGACGTGCTCTCATCCTCAACGGGAGTGCAACATTTCCATTACAATCTCATTAGAGACACGACAGACACCTCGCGTTATTCGAGATATCTCGCGTTTTCGTGCTCGCTTCACTATGCGGATTGTAATTCAATTCTAAGAAGAGACTTAATTCTTCCTCGAGAACGACAACAAAATGTCGTTACCGCGAGAAACGTATTTTAACTGTCCTTCGCAATCAAGTTTTCTCTCGTAGTTTTCATCGAAATTATTTGGCTCTTCTAAAGAGGAAGAAGTAGAAGAAGAAGAGGAGGAGGAGAAGGAGGAGAAGGAGGAGGAGGAGGAGGAGAGGAGGAGGAGGAGGAGAGGGAATATTATACGAACCGAAAGTAATTCTACGATGTCATAAACGTCAACGAGTGGAATATATTAATTTATATTTATTTAATTGGACGAAAGGAAAAGGGAAAGAGATAATTCGTTTTTTTTTTATTTTATTTTATTTATTTATTTATTTTTTATTTTCATTGTTATGAATTTTGTGTATTTAATCGGAATGTATTAGAGTAATTAGACGAGTATTTGACAAGTGTATTCTGATATGACAAGTCTATTTCTGATCTTCTTCCTCTTCTATATTTCAAAATATAGTTTGCAGTGTATCGCAGGTTTTTAGTAGGACTCGATATTTTTAGTATAACTCGAATTTTCTCATCTGTGCGCGTGTGTTTGTGTGTGGATTATAGGTATAGTATTTTTTCAAGACGTTCTTTTAATAACAATTGTTAAGTGATTCTTGTTACAGATATTAGTGATGATATTATAGCACTATCCGTTGTTTCCTTATTCTTTTTATTTATTATTATTATTATTATTATTATTATTATTATTATTATTATTATAATTATTATAAATTGATTCATTATTTGAATAGAATTTTCAAAGAATCAATAAATCCATTACAATTTTCTCTTCGTATAATGATAATATAATTTTCATAAATTTATAATTTATTAATAATTACAATAATGAATGGACGTCGATCGATAAAAACGTTTGCACGTATTAATAAACGAACTATAATTATTTATAATTAGATTTAGAAAATGTGTATCATAAACATATACGCTCGCGTATACACGTACACAACACTTGACGAACGACGCTTAGCAATTGCAATTTTGCATACCTCCATGTGCCATATTTTTTTTTATTTTTTTTTTTTTCGTGAACAGACAATAATATATACAGCAACAAATACATATTAGATACATATGCAACGAATATATATACAATAATAACAAATACATATTCGTGAACAAACAATAACAGATTCTATGGATACATAAATAGAAATATATCGCACAACGGAGAAGTGAATAACATTCGACAAGTTTAAAGGAAACTTGGAAAGCTAAGATAGATCTCGTTATAACTCCATTCCTTTGGTGCGCATACGAAATATTATTATACGTGGTACATACGTTGACGATAATCGGTTTACCGTCTCAAAAGGTATCGGTCTTGCTCTGTTACGTTCGAGTCTCTTTCTATGTCTATCTCTCTCCTTCTTTGCCTATGTATCTATCTATCTATCTATCTATCTATCTATCAACTATCTATCTCTCTTTCTCTTTCTCTTCTCAAAGTTTATGCAGATGTGCTGGTAACAACGATAGGCCGAATAGCATCGAAGTTTCAAGCAACGATATTGTAGGAACACGTATATGTATAAAGGAACATATGTATAGCATATGTATTGTCTCTTCTTGAACAGTTAAGAGACTCGTATGTATATATGTGTGTATGTACGTACATACATAGTTGTAGTTTTCAGTGTCTCTGAAAATGGCCTTGAATATCTTTTACGATCTTACTAATTTTCTGGTAAATATGTACGTATGTATCTATGTATGTATCTATGTATGTATGTATGTATGTATTCATAAATGATTCATATCCGATTGTAATAAAATATTACTATTCTTCATTAAATAGATTACTCGTAATGAAACATTAATTTATATATTAGTCGAATAAAAAATATAACAAAGTTTCTAATTATAAGATGAAATAAAAGAGAAAAGAAAAGATAAAGCAAATTTTTTTCGATTAATATCATCGATGAATTACAAAACAATCAACTCCCGTACATAAATCAACATTTATAATTTTGTATGTTATACACAATGGTATAATTCTTCGATTTCTTTTTCTCTTACTTCTTTTCTTCTCGTCTTCTTCTTTTTCTTTTTCTTTCTCTTTTGTTTCTTTAGATCTTTTGGTGGAAAATAAGTTCTAGGTAAAGTATTCGGTTTCATGGTTAGGGATTAGGGTGTAGGCATGATTTGATGTGATAGAAAATACGAGAGTAAAAGTCGAGAGTAAAGGTTGAGTAATAAAAAAAAAAGAGAGAGAGAGAGAGAGAGAGAGAGAGAGAAAAGGAAAACAAAAGGGGGTATAGAGTCGAAGTTTAGCCAAAAACACGTAAGGGTAGAACGAGCGAAACAAATTTTCTGAGGGTTGTATAGCCCCAATACTTTCTTACCTACCTAAACTATACCTACTTACTACGAAAAGTCGCTCACGAGTTTTGTTCGAAGCTAGGAAAACTTTTATTTCTCTCTTTCTCTCTCTTTTTCTTTCTTTCTCTCTATCTATCTATCTTTCTCTTGTTTCTGTACGGTACTGTTTAAAAGTTTCGATCTTTCAAAGCTTTCTCGTTAAACGAAGCTATTGGCACGGAACGAAAAGAGTAGCCATCTTAAAGTAAACGTCACTAGTCATTCTCTCTCTCTCTCTCTCTCTCTCTCTCTGTCTCTTTCTCTGTCTCTTTCTCTTTCGTGTCTCTAAGAAAATTATTCTTCAAGTCTAAAACATAAAAGTAACTTTTCAGTAAAATTTCCATCGTCGTTTCTTTTAAAAGCTTCAACAGAGCCAGCCGTCAGTCGATATTTTCTTTTCTATCCTAAAGAGAAAGAGTAAAAGAAAGAGACAGAGACAGAAAGAGAGAAAGAGAGAAAGAGAGAGAGAGAGAGTCATAGATTTCTCGTCTTCGTCGCCTTTTTATGAACCCTTCAAATGCGACGAGGGAAATCGCTTTGCGGCGGCGCGAAATCTCTCTCTCTCTCTCTCTCTCTCTCTCCTTTTCTTTCTCTTTCTCTCTTAAGTAGTAGTCATAGCAAGCTTATGGTCAGACTTTTTCGTTAGGCGGACAGTACGACGACGAGGACGACGACGACGACGACGACAACGACCTATGACGCGACGATGGTGTGCAAATGCAACCTGTTGAATGAAAGATGGAAATAAAGTAAATGTCGTTCTCTACCTCTGTATTATATTTATATATGTATATATGCGTGTTTGTATAAAATGGATATATTTTCTGAATTTGATCTATTATCATTCTTCATATCGTTCATCACTTATCATCTTATATCATTTTTGTCGAGAGGATCCTTGTTTTATTTCTTTATTTTTTCGTTTTTATTATTATCGTTATTATTCTTATTCTTATTATTCTTATTATTATTATTACCATTATCATTATTATTACGAGTTAGAACGAAAACAATAAAGTTTCCTTTGAATAATACTTTTCATCAATTTTACACACATATTTCGTTTTTGATGTGACGTAAAATTCGAGATAAATGACAAGTGGGTTGGAATGCAGGGATGCGGAAGGGAAAGAGGGGAGATAAGGAGTATAAACATAAAACTTTGATTGTTTCCTCGTAAGTTTATTCTTGACTTACAAATTTTTACTCGTGTTTCAAGTCAGACTAGAAGTCGTCGAAAGAATTCTTTCTAACACACACATACATACAAATACATAAAAACACAGACATTATTCACACATATGTAGATATACATTTATACACGTACACGTACACGTACGTACGTACGTACGTGTAGGTTGAGTTTTAGTGCTTTCTATCCTGATTGCAGCATCCATTTTAAAGGTAATCACGTTAGTGTGGAAGGAAGCAATGCAACTGTAGTAGGTTCCCTTTCTTCTCGATATACTCTCTTTCTCTTTGTCTCTTTCTCTTTCTTTCTCTCTATCTATTTATCTCTCTGTCTTTATGTCTGTCTGTCCGTCTGTTTCTCTCTCTTTCTCTCTCATTCTCTTTCTCTATATCTCTTTGTCTCTCTATCTCTCTGTCTCTCTCTTTCTTCAAGGTTCAAGAATTTCTTGCTGGACCTTACTTGGAGGGCTATACGGTAAGGGACAGCCGTTAAATGTATCGTTTAGAACCGTAAAGGACCTATTCGCCTGAGCAATTATTCAGTAAAAGAAATTAGAAGTGGATCGTAGGTTGAGGGTCAGAGAAGTTAAATATCGAATCGAAGGTTAATTAATTAAAGCTCCGTGGTATTGTCGCGTACAATTGTCATTTGTTCTTTTTACACGTCTCTCGAACCTAATGAAATTTCCTTTTCTTTCCTTTTTTTATTTTTTTGCTGCCTCTCTTTTTTTATTTTCTATTTTTTTGTTCTTTCTTTCTTTCTTCCTTTCTTTCTTCGATCTCTTGTTCCGTTCGACAGTAGGAACAAATAATTCTGATGTTTCTTTCGTTTCTCTTTTTTTCTCGATTTTTCCTTTTCTTTTTCTTTTTTTTTTCTTTTCCGTTTGATTCTCTCTTTTTCAGAGAGAGAGATAGAGAGAGAGAGAGAGAGAAAGGAAAAATTATATTCCTCCTTGGTTCGGAAAGATTTAATAAAAAAAAAAAATCGAAAAAAATCTGATTTCTCTCTAGGAGGAATATCTTCGCTTGCTTCTTCTTCTTTTTTCTTTTTTTTTTCTTTTTACTTCTTTTTTTGCAGTTCGATGTCGAAACGGGACGCCTTTAAAGGCACCAATGTACATTGGGAAATGAAATCCATTTCTACTATCTACGTTCTCTTTCGGAAAATGGATCTAACCACATTTCTCTTTCTATTACTAGCACGTTCAGAAAGAAAGAGAGAGAGAGAGAGGAAACGAAATGAGGGTTGAAAAGAGAGAAAAGGCCCTTTCACTTACTCTCTTAGTACCTATATGCCCTACGTATCACGAACGATCTTGCTAATGTTCGTCCTTTAAGTTCTCGATGGACTTTATCGAATGCACGCGACATTGAAAAAAGAAGATGATAAAAAAATCGGTTTACGAATTTGTAAAATTAATGATTAGGAATGAAATACGAATTTTTTCACGAGATAAATATGTAGAAAGTAAAAAAAAAAAGGATAATAATTAAATATATCATAAATTTTCGAGATATTTTGAAAAAAAATTTTACTCATCCTCGATGTAAAACTATATTTTTACAACTATTATATATTGGACTACACCTTTCTTGGAAAGTAAGAGAAAGAACGAAAGACAGAGACATAGAAAGAAAAAGAGAGAAAGAGAGAGAGAGAGAGAGAGAGAGAGGGAGGGAGAGAGAGGGAGATAGACAGATAGAAAGAAACTCCATTTGAAAGTTTACTATCACTTTAGGGCTTCTTCTCGCCAAACTTATGTTTCACGAAAAGGTTTTTCCGTCTTTTTCCCTGAGGACCTTCGGCCCAGTACGAACCTTCAGGCAGTTTTCTTCAACTTTATATATCTGCACACGTACACACGTATATAAATGCACGCACACATATGCATATGTATATATCATGTTAAAGTTATTTTTAATCTATACGAAGTATCATGTAAATTCGTACACGAAGGAATTGCTTATCTTAAAAAATATTCATATACATATTTCATGCCGAAGATGTACACTTTTATTTGATATCAAATTTCTTTCTATGGACCATTAAAAAGTACTTTTTGTTATTTGAATAAAGATAAATAAAAAAAGAGAGAGAGAGAGAACAAGTCAGTAGTCCTCTTCGAGTTAACTTTAAAAGTGAATATTCGTGTCTGTGTTAATAGATATCTGTATATATATATGTGTGTGTATGTGTGTGCGTTTATATGTAAACGTATTGGTACGTGTATGATAGAAGTATATACATATAAATGCATCTCGTTTCCAAATCTGACAGACGTTTCACGGGTCTCTCTCCCGTTGTTCTCTCGATACTGTCAGTACAAATCTCTCTGGGTCTACTCGGCCTTTTGTTTATCCGCACTTTTCAAATTTATCTGCGTTGACGCGCGAGGAAAAAGCAAAATCTACCTTCCTGCTACCCCTACAACCCTGTCGCATCGCCTACTACCCCCTTCGGCCACCCTGTTTCCTCGTGGTTCTCGATATTTTAACAATGTCCGTCGTCAGTCAGGATGATTCATGACTACGACGAATTTTTATTGTTTATATTTGTTTGTTGGTTTGTTTGATGTTTGTTGGTTTGTTGGTTTGTTGGTAGTTTTTTTTATTTTTGTATTTTTTCATTTTCCGATCGTTACATCGAACGAACTCGTTGAAGTGTCTTCGAAAAAAAAATATATATATATATTTGTTTTTTTATTATTTCGAGTTTCGAAGGATCGTTTAAGTCAACAAATTTTCGTTTCCCGGAAAATTTTGCATTATCGACTTGTTTAATTCATTTGTTATTAACATCCATAAGATGACAAAGGTGTCGCGTGAAAAAAATCAAAATTTCCATCATGGACAAAATTTAAGTAATAAAGATATATTAGAGATTTTTCAATATCCAATATGGGCAAAGAGAGATATATGAAATAAATTGAATTATTTCAGATATATATCGGGACGCGAAATTTTTAATAAAATTTATTCTACAACATTTAACAAGGAAATATATAAAACGGATTTAATTCTTTAACAAATCGGAGGGCGAAATAAAAATCAATCAAGTTATTTCTTTAATATCGCCATTAATGTAGATATCAATTGCGTACATGATCGATTTTATAAATGTCAAATTTCTTATCGAAGAGAGTCTACTTATCTTCATGACGCGTATCGGGAGAAGAAACGTGGTAGAAAAATAAGTAAAAAAAAGAAAAAAGAAAAAGAAGAAGAAGAAGAAAGAATAGAAAGAAAAGTAAGAAAAAAGAACAAAAAAAAAAAGGAAGAAAATGAAGAAAATCAAGTCAGACGTACGAACGAATGAACGAACGAACGAACGAACGAACGAACGAACGAATGAAAGAAAGAAAGAAAGAAAGAAAGAAAGAAAGAAAGAACGAACGAACGAACAGGAAAGTGCAATCGGAAGAAATCCTCTTGAGAAACGTGAGGTACCTTTGGGCGTATGGTGGGGGTTAAGGAGAAGGAGAAAACGATGTCTGCTGGTTTTCCACAGGATTTCCTTCCTAAAAGCCGTGATATCTTCTTGGAGATATCTCGGCGCCAACAGTTGAGTACTACCGACAACGACGACGACGACGACGACGACGATGACGACGACGACGACGACGACGACGAAACTTGGAGCGGATTTGAAATTTCGCTCGCGGCTACGAGACGCGTCGAGAAAGTCTTAATGGATTGTATCGTGCAACTTGCGATATATTCAGGAGCTTTTAGATAGGTAAAAGAAAAAGAAAAGAGAGAGAGAGAGAGAGAGAAGAAAAAAAAGAAAAGTTGGAAATGGCGAAAGACGATGAGAACTATCGAGAAATTTCTCTCGAACGTTTTATACAATTTCTACCATCTTCCGTATCGTCGATTTAAATGAACGATTTGATGTAAAGAGATTACATTTTATATATGTATGTATATATATATATATTTTTTTTTTTCTGTAATAAATTTTTGTAATATTTTATATGTTTTGTTTATTTATTTATTTGTGTAAGTGATCGATTTAATGTAAAACGAATGGCACCGTTATAAATTTTCTTTATAATCGATTTTTATTTAATAATATTTATATATATATACGTATCTATGGAATATAAATTTTGTTATGAAGTAATTAGAAAAGATAGGATTAGTAGTAAGATCGTGGATGCTTCATTATCAAAAAAAAAAATAAATAAAAATAAAAAGCCACAACTCGTTTCGTAAAAAAAAGAAGAAAATCGATAAACCGTATTTTCCTATCCCGAAAATTCACGAATAATTCGGTCAGATTTATTTGAAAGTTTAATTATCCGAACTGGTTTTGTTTCGTCGACGCTGATTAAATGCCGAACGAATGTTCAATCGTGTATAAACGATTGCTAATTACATAATATAATAAGCAGGGTAAACTAATTAGTAGGTATCTGCCAATTAATTGATTTGATTTCTATCATTATATCGTAGCGTCATCAGGTATCTGTAAAGGCACTAACTGTACAGAGATATTTTTTTTATTGATATAGACACTATTCGTTGTTTCGTTCGTTCAATATTTATCAAGAAAATAATTATCACGAAAATAATTATGTTAATGATGAAGGGAGAGTAGTATGTTCCGATCTAAAAAAAAATTACGCTTCTAGCGATCTCTCCCGCGCTTAAAAAAAAAGAGAAACGTGATCAAAATTTAAGTTGGAACGTTTTTCATTTCGTCGGCGAGATTTTATACTTATCTAAACAAATTAAAAAAAAAAAAAATAGAAAAAAATCATCGTCAGCTGTTCACATTAGGGCATTCGTTTCACTCGAAAGAGATACTCTTTAGAATAGAGAGAAAGAGAGATGGAATAACAATAAAAAAAAGAAAGAAATAAAGTAAATAAACAAACAAAAAACGAAAGAAAAGATTTAGATATCGTAGAAGAAGCGAATTTTATTCGAGCGTTTCTGATGCAAGTCTTCTTTAGGACATCGAAACGAAGGATAAGAGGAGAAAGAGAAGGAGGAGGAAGAGGAGAAGGTGAAAGAGTTGGTGGTAGGGGAAAAGAGGGAGAGGAAGAAGAAGAGAAAGGTTAGCGTTTACTTAAAACTCCTCGAAGTCTCTATCTGCAAGGCTGCTTTTAAATTACAGTACGACTCGAGAAGGACGAAAAGTCGGCTGTTCGAGCTTGGAAAATGCTTATCTTAAAAGCTTTATTAAAGGTACAAAAGCTTCGGGACGCGTCAGTTTTCCAAAAGTAGCACCGTAAACGACTGCTCTCTTATCTCTCTTTCTCTTTCCCTTTTTCTTTCTCTTTCTCTCTCTCTCTCTCTCTCTCTCTCTCTCTCTCTCTCTCTCTCTCTCTCTCGCTGTATCTCTTTTCCCTTTCGTTGCGAAATTTCATGCAAAACGTCTACAAAGTTTACGTATGTATATGAAATGTACGTCGCTCAATTAAATTTAATTTTGATTATTGTGTCACGCTTTTTTTTTTTTTCTTTCTTTCTTCAGTGTTGTTTTTGTTTCTTTGTGATTCTTTTTTAATCATTTCTGTTATCACACTTTCGTTGCACTCGTCGGTTGAAATTTTTATCAGTGGTAATAACGCGATGAAAATGAATTTACGAATCTTCTTTTTTTCTTTATCTTTTTTTTTTTTTTTCGTTAATTCCGATTGAATGAAATTAGTAAGAAAGAAAATGTGAGGTATTTTCTTTTTTTTTTCTTTTTTTTTTTTTTGAGGAGGGTTGCTTTTTCGTTTCCTCGCGATTAAATTCGATAGGTATAATAATTTATCAACGTGATACAGTCAAATTTTCATTTATTATTTATACCCTGACACAGATACGACGTTAAGAATATTTACACGCGAAGTAGGTTACACTCGGTCTCTCTCTCTCTCTCTCTCTCTCTCTCTCCCTCCCTCTCTCACTCTCTTGTTCTTCTTCGTCGATGATAAGCCTGTGAGTATTGGCGTAGAACCGAAAAGGAACGTAATAATTTATAACATTTATTAATACAAACGAGGTACCGTCGTCCAGGGTTTTACGCTATCTAGATTTTAATGAAACCCAACTGGTATTTCGGAAGCCGCAAGGTAAGATTAATGTTGGAGTATTAGTCTCCCTATGGGGGAGCGAAAACGCTCTTTAAATCTCTTCTATCATGTATTTTCGCGGATGCGAACCTTTTTGAGTATCGTTAAAGGATACGAAAGAACTGTAATGTGTTTGCAAACAAAAGAAAAAAATAACAAATAAAAATAAAATTATAATAAAAACAATATATGTATACAATATGGATGACGTAATAGAATGAATATGTAGGACGTAATATGTATATATATATATATATATATATATATATATATATATATTGTAAGTATAAATAATTTAATGTAATAATCGTTTTTAATGTACGACATGCAAATTGAAAATTTTTTTTCTTTTTTTTTCTCTCCCTCTGGTCGAATTAGATCGAAGTAATATTCTATTCTTTTTCGCTTATGGTACCCCTCTTTCTCTCTTTTTTTTTTTCTCTACACTTATATAAACGTACATTTGAATTATTTATATTTACCTTCATCATTTTATCATTTTTAATTAAAATACGTCGATACGAGAGACATAAATTTAAAAAGCTTCAATGCTTTTAACAGTAGCGCGTGAAGTAACGTGATACCATGGACGTTTCTATAGGGAAAAAAAAATCAATACAAAGATTGTACTATAAAACGTGTAGTCATACGTGTCGCATCGATAGGTTTTATCGAAGGTTTCGAATTTTAATGGGAAACATCGTTAAATAGTACCATTTGTTGCGAGGAAAAGGGAGAAAAAAAAATTGATCGAAAAATATAACATATTTTTCGTTCGCGAACAGTGGCAAAATGGAAAATCTTTTCGCTTTAGAAAATTCGAGAGTGCGTTTATTTATTTCTTATTTTTGTACGAGACTTTGGAAACATGAAAGTTTCGGAAAGTGCACGCGCACGCGATGCCATCGTCCAAACTTTTCTTGCGGGAGAAGAAGGAATAAAAACGAAAATAAAAAAAAAAAGAATAGAAATTAAAAAAAAAATTACAAAGAAAGAATAAATTTCATTAACGTTACAATTATATTAAAAAAAAAAAATTCGTACACTAATGCGATGTGGGATACGATGATAGTTGCAAGTATATAAATAGAACAGTAGTAAAAGTGTTACAGTATTAATAGTAATAGTAGTAGTAGTAGTAGTAGTAGTAGTAGTAGTAGTAGTAGTAGTGGTGGTAATAGTAATGGTAAAAAGAATGAAATGAGAGAATGGTGTAAACTGTAAAGGATAGAACGTCTCACGCTAAATTAACTCGTATTTAAATAAGCTAACGTTGTGGTAGTTATTCCCAGCTCGTTGCTTTCGTAAAACAACCTGATTTGCATCGATCTCGGGGGGATATCCCCGACAAATTGTACCAAACTCTATTTAGAAATCTTACCTTCGATCAGATATTCTCAATCTAATATTTAACGAACGTTCACATTATTCGAACAACCTGCAATATTATACAATTTTCTTGATCTATTTTTCTACGGGTATGATACCAACAAAAAAAAAAGGATAATAAAAATAAAATAAAACAAAATAAAAATTATTTTCATGAAAAAATTCACAGCGATCTAAATCATATCAAAAGCGATATAAAATACATATACCTATTAGCAAATTGGTAGATAACTATAAAAGGAGAAATAAAAATAAAAAAATAAAGAAAAAAATTGCATCTTCGTTCATAAAAAAAAGAAAAAAAAAACAATCTCATAATTCTTTATCGGCAATATAGAAATCGATATCGATATGCAAGAAAGAGAGAGGATCTTTTTACGTTAAAATACCGTCGATGGTAAAAAGTTAACAAATGGACGAGCTTGTCTCTGGATAGATACGATTTGTATCGAACGAACCTTTTTATCTCGGATCCTGCGGAATGCGTGCGCTGACGTAAGAGTGAAAGATCGTAGTACGAGGGGTGAAACTATCGTCGAAGGATGGGAAAAGTTAGCTAGGCTTGGCATTGATGTAAGACTCTTACCTTGGAAGATGTAGTGTATCTTACTGTTGCGTTAGATTACCTACCGCTATATTTACGTGATACGCTATCGTGTAAAGCTATGATAAAACCTTCTTTCGGATGGACAGACGTTAAACGAACGGATAAAGGAAAGGCAAAAAATAAATAAATTAATAAATAAAATCAAATAAATTGGTAACTTACTATTTCTTGCAAAATATTAAATCTGCTAGAAAATATAAATAAAAACAAAATATATATATATAGATAGATAGATAGATAGATAGATAGATAAATAGATAAACGAGATGTTGTTAGCCAATTTAATTAAAACTTACTAAAACGTAAGTATCGAGATAAGATAGAAAGTAGTAAACTTTCTCTTCCCTTTCTTTTCGTTTCCTTCTCTTTTCTTTTCTATCCGATCGAAATTTACTTAATTTTTATTTATTTTTAGTTATTTCCATAGGACTTCTCAAGATGTAGCGAGCGAAGAGAAACGTTTCCAACTTGGCACGCTTTGTAATCGCTACTAAGTCGTACCTTCTCTAACGCGTATCGTATGGTTTCTTACGAGTCCAACCTTTTTCTTCTCGTGCCAGAAAAGTTCGGCGGAGAGTGTTTTTTCTTGCTTTCTTTCTCTCTTTCTTTGCTTTCTCTCTTCTCTCTCTCTCTCTCTCTCTCCCCTCGTTCTCTTATCCGAAATCTTCCGTTAAGCACCGTTTCTTATTTACTACGGCGAGACGGAATAAAAACGATCGAGAGAATCCATTGACGTCTTATTTTCGATCTTAGCTATATCAAAATACATATGTATATACGTACATCCATGCATACATTTATACATATATATATATTGTACTAACATACGTTTACGACGAAGGAAATTTAAACGATATCATAAATCGCGATGTTTATAATAATTTGATTTGAAGCTAGCGTTGACGATATCGATCGGTCATATACGTGTAGAGCCGTAAAAATGGCGTGCGAGGCGTTAACGACGAACTCGTCGTAATAACTTTTAAAGTATAATAAATTAATCGATAAACGACTTGTATCGATCGATCATCGTACCGTTCGATAGAAATACGTCGTAGGAATTAATAGAAAATTTCTTTTCTAATTCGTCTCTTCTTCCTTTTCTTTTTTTTTCTTTTCTCGTTTAAATCGAAGTAAGTCTCGTAAGTCGTGTTGAATTTCGTGCGATTGATGAAATTGAAAGAAGAAAGAAAAAAAAAGAAAGAAAAGAAAAAAGATAAAATTACTAATGTAATTTTCTGACACGTCCTTCGTTCTTCCCTTAGGACATGGTTGTTAAGAGGAAAACTCTTCTCGTTTTGATAACGAGCATAAGTTAGCTCTTTATACGGTTGTATAAAGTACTGCAAGATCTTGGATAGTTCGACAAAAGATTATATATGTCTATGTATGTATGTGTATATGTATGTATGTATATATGTGTGTGTGTACGTAGGTATATATCTGCATGCGCGACTCTATAGTACAACGTTAGAGACTTTCTAACGAGGAACTTGGCGTCGAACCGAGAAATCACGAATTGCACAAAACGTAGTAGCTCGTAGTTCTCTCTTGGGGAATTTCCTGCTTAGGCTTTCGAAATCTAAATTAGAAATCTCTCTCTCTCTCTCTCTTTCTCTCTTTACGTAGCGAAGGACAATAACGAAGTAAGATCTATTGTTTCTGTTGAAGGAAAAGATTCAATTCATAAAAGCTCCAAACGTTTAGAAAATATTATTGTAATAGTTCGAAACGATACGAGAAAGAATTCTCAAGTACATATATATATATATATATGTATATATTTATTTATTTATTCGATCGAGTTATATCGATCTATAAGGTATGAAATTTTATGGGAAGAAAGAAAGACAATTCGTCGAGTCATTTTAAAGGATCGAAAAGTTGGGTAAAAGGGAATCGAGTAATATCGATATGGACGTATCGAGGAACGTCGTTTCTTCGATTCTTTATTCCCATAAAACCGGATAAGTTTTTCCGTATATAACCGCGAAAAAATAAAATTTTATATCAAACCGTGTAGCACCTGCTTAGCATAACGTTCACAGTGGATAGATATAGTCGCTCGTTTGCATACGTTTTCTAAGCAAGTATTACACGCTAGGTAAAGCCATATCGAGAAAGTCTCAAGTACGTGATAGCAATTTTCTAACGGCTATATTAATTTCATGAGGGGTGGGGTGTACGTTCTAAAATCTTTTTCTTCTTTTTTGTTTTCTTCTTCTCTTTCATTTTCTTTTTTCTCTTTTTTTTTTTTTGCATCTGATTACTATCATAAAAAGAAAAAGAATTTGTGTCGACTTTACCACTACGTTCTATTTATTTCTCTATCAACGATGTACTATTTTTTTTTATTATTATTATTATTATTATTAGGAGTAGTAGTAGATTAAAATTCGAGAAATATTCGAAGGAATAATTTCTTTTAATAAATTGACATTAAAAAAATGAATCGTAAGATGGAGATAATAAGTTCGTTGTTTGCAATGAAATGTTTATAACTCGTTACTTTAGATGAAATATTTTCCTTTGTAAAATATATATCTTAGATGAGACTCTTGACCATTCGTTTCAACATTCATACTAAGAAGAAACGATTTTACCTGAAGTACGAGGAAATAAACCAGAAACAAGGGAACCCTTGGAACTTCGAGGATTACACCGTCAGCTTGGTCTTTAGAGTATAAAACGCAATATCTTTTACGATTCTTCTTCTCTGTTTTTTTTTTCTATTTCTCTCTCTCTCTCTCTCTCTCTCTCTCTCTTTCTCTGTTTCTGTTTCTGTCTCTTTATGGTGAACAACTTATCTTCTGTTACAAAAGAGAGAGAATTTATTTCGGAAAAGATAAGAAATAAAAGGCGTGACTGTTACATTTAATTGTATTTATATCGAAAAAAAAAAAAAAAGAAAAGTGAAACTTTATGGTGGTGATGGTGGTAGTGTTAGTAACGTTTGTTCTTGTCTTTCTCTCATTGATTAGTTTTCATGATAATCGGTAACGAGCAAATTCAATAGTAAGTAACAAAGCTCTGGCGAACAACTGTGACGCAGCAGGCGCAAACGAGCGAAATCGAAAGAGCCAATTAAAAGTTTTACCCAAGAAAGAGAGACAGAGAGAGAGAGAGAGAGAGAGAGAGAGAAATGGAGTATCACGAGACAGGCTTAACCTCGGTAAATAGGAACGAGAGAATGGAAGGAGTAATATGGTTTCACTAGTTTCTTCGACGTTTCTTAAAGTTTCCGGATTTAAAAGAGATAAAAAGAAAAATATATATAGGTGTATATATCGATTAATGAATTCATAATATCGTCAAATGAAACTCATCTCTGACTTCTATCTATTTCCCATAAAAATTAATATACGTCATATTTAAAGAAACAAATAAAATATTTAATTAATTAATAATAACGCCCGTCAAAATTTGACATTATCTTTTTTAACTCGCGTTAATTACTAAATTGTGAATAAATATAGAACGAAAAGAAATTTGCATAACAAATAAAACGTCTAATTAATTAATACGTAGCACCCGTCGAAAATTTGACGTTATCTATTCTGATCTGTATTTAAATTCTAAATCGGAAATTAATATATAAACGAGAAAAGACATTTGCATAACAAATAAAAAATCTAATTAATTAATACATGGCATATAGATACGTAGAAATTTGGCATTATTTATCTCTTCCGATTCGTATTAAGTTCAGAATTTTTAATTAATGTAGAATGAAAAATTTGCATAAAAAAAAGGAAAATGAAAAGAAAAAAAAAAATAGACAACTAATTAATTAATATCTACATGGTATGAATCGTACGCTCGTCAAAATTTTGATTTTATCTGTCGAACAAATAATCGATATACTAAAAAATATTTCGATCGACGTGATCGATCGTTTAGATCATTTCCCTATATATATTTATATACATATCGAGTTATGAAATATAACGAATAGAAAGAAAAGTATGCGATAGTTGAAATGAAAAATCGTATAGTAGGGGTCGAATGTAAAAGTTAGTAATAGATAATAAAGTAATAATAAATACTAGTAATAATAATAATAGTAATATAGAAGTAGTAGCAGTAACAGTAGTAGGTTTGTCGCACGAAGTCGAGTAAGAAAAGGCATGGAGTGGAAAGCGACGGTAAAGAAAGACATTCTCATTGAAGCTCGAGCTTTCTTTAGCTCGCTAAGCTTTTTCGTCTTTTTTGAAGAGAAAGCGTAGCGAGAGGATACAAGGATGGTAGTAAGTATATTATATACTGTCTCTCTCTCTCTCTCTCTCTCTCTCTCTCTATATATATATATATCTTTGTCTCTCTGTCTGTTCCTTTCCCTCTCTCCTCTCTCTCTCTTGCGAATGACGCGAAGTTGGTGCAGTGGTTGTAGGTACAGAGCGAACCGGTTGAAAGGGGTGGAGAAAGGTAGTGGAAAACGGGTAGTGGGTGGGGTGGTTGGTTGAGAGGTGAACGGTGGTGAGGAAGAGTTTGAAGGGGTTGGGGGTTGCTTGCTTAGCCGAGGGCAGGCACGCGGCGGCGTTCATTGGCGCTTCGCCAACCGACGAAACAAAGCTCGAACTATGCAAAGCTCGCTAACTTCATCCACGTTGGGTTAACCCAAACGAGCCGTTCTCCTCGTAGCGCCATCCTCGACAACGCCTCTCTCTCTCTCTCTCTCTCTCTCTCTCTCTCTCTCTCTCTCTCTCTATTTTCCTCAGAACGCAAGGTCTTCTCCCTATACGCATATTTTTTCCTATTTAACACTTATTTACATATCGATCGTATCGTGTATTACGATATCCTAAAAAGACGGATTATTTAATCCTACGTTAATCGAATTTTTTCTTAATCATTATTGGTATTATTGTTATTATTATCCATAAATATTTATCCAATATCTCTTCATTATATTTTTTTAGGAAATATTTATTGAATAACAATATATTAAATTTATATCCCTTTGAAGATATTATTTATCCATATTGGATAATATTATATTGTTATATTTATTATATTTGAAATTGAAAATGAATGGTATATGGTAAAATAACAGTACTATATTTTTTTTATTAAGACGAGGTTACTTCTTCTTCTTCTTCTTCTTTTTTCCTTCTTCTTCTTTCTCTTTTTATGACGTTACAAATTTTACTGTAAATTTTTCGATTCGATCAATCATATATATATATATATACACACACACACGCACACGCACATATATGCACACATATAGATATATACATAAAGTTAATTTTATTCCTCGAAAGTCGTCGAGCTTAAAACGAACGTGTTACTCAGGTTGAAACGATAAAAGCATTTGGTTTTAGTCGTTTTCAGCCCTTTCCGTTACCACTTTACGTTCCCATAGAATTTTATGGGGAAACGTGGGAAATACGAATCGATAATTCCTTCGAAAATCGGACGATACGAGGTGTACGATTGGATCGTCCAATCGTACGATTATATTTTTTTTATTTCTTTTTCCTTCTTTTTTTTTTTTTTTTTTTTTTAATATTTATTTTGACGTTGATCATACACCCATCTATACGTACATAGAGGCGAGTGCTCCTTTCACGTTTGAAAATATATCGTAGATTTTTATCATATTTTTTATTATTTCTTTTTCCTCTTTTTTTTTTATTTATCTATTTTTTTTTCATATTCTCTTTTTATTTTCATTTTATTTACGGCCAACCACCTAACGAGAAAGTATGACATGACGAAATTCATTTTGTCGCAGCCGGCTGAACTATTTCGAGAATTCAAAAAAAAAAAAAAAGAAAAAAAGGATGATTAAATGATTAGCCTAGTACTCTGCTCGCGCGTACGTTTACTCTCTTCTGATATTGTAGATTTTTAAACTTCGTTAAATTGTTTCCGACGTTCGTAAAATTGGTGTACTCGTCCATGATAAAATAGAAATAGAGAGAAACAGAGAAAGAGAGAGAGAGAGAGAGAGAGAGAGAAATATGTATGTAATAGTGAGACGTAATATCGTAGTTATACGTTTTAGACTTAAGAAAGTTTTGCTGTACGAGCACGCTTAAAAAGCGAAAAAGAGAAAGAGAGGGAGCAGATGGAAGGGAGAATATTTAAAATAATATATAACCCCTTAAAACAATATTTCCTTCATAAGATCGCGTTAAACAATAATGTTTCGCTAGAAATTGTTTATAGACTCCTACGTAGGCAGAAACCTTACCTGTAGAAGATAAGAGGTTATAATGAAAAATAAACTAGAGGCTTTAGAGAAGGTACTTGCATAAAACGTGTGAGAGAAAGAGAGAGAGAGAGAGAGAGAGAGAGAGAGAGAGAGAGATAGATAGAAAGTGAAAGAGAGTAAGAATAAGAAGTAGAGAAGGAGAAGGAGAAACAAACGATGATTAGTAGGAGGAATAAATTTCGTTAGAAGAAGGAACTCTTTGATCATACCTAACCGCAAAACTACGATTATTACTGGCTTGAAAAGCTCTATAATATTTGCACTATCCTTCCATGCTTGGCGAGTGTGTTAAATCGTTTCGACAGTAATTACGGTCAGGAAGATGTCTACCTTGGAGAGAAAGAATTCTTTTCTCTCTCTCTTTTATTTTCTCTCCCGTTAATACACAAAAGCGGTCGACTGACATTTAAAAGCTTCTACGAGCGATTATTACGGATTTCCGTTTGAGCTTTCCGACGTCGGCTATAATATTTTTTCTCTCCCTATTATGATTTTAACGTCAAAGCTTCTACTCCGAACTAAATCAGTTCTATAACCTATGGCCGCTTTCGAAAAGATTCGATCATTAATTTTCCCCACCGTCAAACGATTTTCTTTAGTTAGGTTATGAAAAGATACCAACACTACCACATCGCGAATACCACTAATTCTTTAGCTTCGTTCTCTCATCACCTTTACGATCATCAAAGACTAAAACCACTCGTTCATTGTCAGTCAATCCTTCTCTTCCTCCCTCATCTATCCTTCCTGTTCGTTATCCACCATATCTTTCTTTCTCTCTCTCTCTCTCTCGCTCTCTTTCTTTTCCTCTCTTTTTTTCTCTCTTTCTCTTTCTCTTTCTCTTTCTCACCGTGCTCCTTCAAGCTTGATTCCTGATTTTACAGTTGGGTCCTACAACAACGATTTTCAACGTGGCCGACATGGCGCGAAGCTCTCAGAGTAATTGCAGATGCGGTAAATGGTCTCGAGGTTAAATGGTTCGAAGCGTTTGCAAGCAAGAGAGAGAGAGAGAGAGAGAGAGAGAGAGAGAGAGAAATCACTCTCAGCATTCGAGAAAATAATGCTTGGAAATCTGTCGAATATCTTACTTTGATCTTTGATTCTCTCTTCTTCGTCCTTTCGCTGAACCTTTTTCGATAGCACTAAACTTTTCCCCAAGAGTCCTTTACAAGAGAAAGAAAGCTTTTACTCTTACTAGAGATAGAGAGAGAGAGAGAGAGAGAGAGAGAGAGAGAGAGAGAGAATGTTATTTTCTTTTTCTTTTTCTTTTTCTTCTTCTTCTTCGTCTTTATCTTTGTCTTCTTCGTTATTATAGATTTATCCGAATACTTCAATAATAAAAATTTCATTAGAAATTTATGATAATCCTTTTCCATTCTCTTTCTTCTTCTTTTTCTTCTACATCGTTATCATAGATTCATCTCAATGTATCAATAATAAAAATTTCGTTAGAAATCTCAATGCTCGCTCGGATAAGAAAAATTTCATTGGAGATTTATGTTAATCTTTTATCGATCTTCGAATCTTCGTTGATAACGTTAGAAAATTTCGTAGATCTAGGGCATAGGAAAAGAAGGATAGAAAGAACAGAAAGATTTATCCATCTATATTTTTCAATTTATACAATTTTCAAAACAAAACGTCCTACGCTTCAATAATGTTCAATTCAGAATCGAAAAGGAAAGTAACAAGCGAAATAGAGAGGAGTAGCTAGCTGCACTATCCCGTGTTGCAATCCCGATGCATTTTTCTTTTTCCTTTTTTTTTTTTTTCTTTTTTTTTTCCCTTCTCCAACGTGCCGATTCAACCCGATTCCTGCGATAAGCGCAGTCAGCGAAAACGCTCGCTTTTGTAACTACGAATTCAATCCTTATTACGTAAAGTCCATTCTCTTGCTACGTCTTATACATATGTATGTAAACGTGTATGTAATCAAAAGTATATATGTATATTATGTATATCTTTTTCTCTCTATCTTGCACGTAAATGTATATATATAGTAAAAGATAGGTATGTATAGCAAGAAATAATATTATCGGTTGGTGGCTTTGCTTCTTGAAATTTTGCGAATATCGTACACGTGAATCGAATAATTATTAAAACAATATATATATATATATATATATATATATATATATATATTTATAGATACAAAATTTATTTTAATCAAACGAAACAAAAATTATTTTATCATAGTTACGACGTGTTCTAAATCAAACAGTGCCGTAGTAAAGAAAAAAAAAACGAATGGAAGAAAGAAATAGATAATAGTAGAAAATATTTCGTTATCGTTCTAACGTGCTCCGATGCATACGACGATTTTATATAAAAAGAAAAAGAGGACAGAAAAGGACAAAAAAGGATAGAAAAAAAATTGTGTGCTCTTCGATAGAGATGAAAAATAATAATCATAGTATTCCATTTCTAGTTACTATTTTCAAATTGATGGTCACGAGCGACAACAAAAAGGAGAAATATATATACACACACACACACACACACACACACACACACACACACATATATATAAATGAAAACGAAAACGAAATTGTCCGCATCGAAGTTACACCTAATTATTATCTATATACATATATACACGTACGTATATACATACATACATATAGAATATATATAGAAATATATATAGAAAGAGATGAGTTCGAAGTTTTTTTCACGTATGAGAGAGAATAAGAGAATGCGAGAAAGAAAACAACGTTTCATACTCGTGGTTTTAGTTTCATAGCATCGCGTGCATCTCCATCGTCGTTATAGCCCCGAGGCAAAGTAAAAATGCCACGTAATTTGCACGGCTGATTACGATCCAACCCAACTTGTGAGCTTCATCTTTCTCTCTCTTTCTCTCTCTCTCTCTCTCTCTCTTTCTCTCTCTCTCTCTCTCTCTCTCTCTCTATATATATATATATATATGTCTCTGTCGTTCTGTCTCTCTCACTCTCTCTCTCTCTCTCTCTCTATCATTCTCGCTTCATTCTTCTTCATCTCTATTTCTCTCTCGTAAACCACCACGAGAATACAATGTGCAAGTTATTACACGCATTAATACACCCTTTCTCTGTCTCTCTTTCTATCTATCCATCTATCTCTTCCTCCCTCTCTCTCTCTCTCTCTCTCTCTCTCTCTCTCTCTCTCTCTCTCTCTCGCTTCGCGTTACCTCTCATTTTTTCCTCTCCTCGTGAAAATTATATTTTATTTATTTTTTAATTTTGCATCCATTTCAAAAAACTGGACGCGTCAAGTTAATTTTTGCGATCTTTTGTTATATATGCAGAATATTACGTTATTTCGGCGAGATCTGTCGCTCAGGGATACTCTACTTCGATCGAAAGAAAAAATAAAAAAAGAGGAA
Organism: Vespula vulgaris; assembly: GCF_905475345.1. NCBI lineage: Eukaryota > Metazoa > Arthropoda > Insecta > Hymenoptera > Vespidae > Vespula > Vespula vulgaris. The sequence continues at coordinate 7,066,502 of NC_066594.1, forward strand.
AGAAAAGGAAATAAAAGAAAAAAAAGAAGAAGTAGAAAAAAGAGAGGAAATATTAATTAAACCGATACAATTTTAATAGAATTTAAATGACCAAAAGAAAAAAAAGAAGAAAGAAAGAGAAATGATAATATTAATACTTCATTAGGAATACTTCACTTATTATCTCTCTCAATACCATATACACTCTTCTGTAATAATTTAATTTGACTTCCCGCTCGAATTAAAAGAAAACAAAAAAAAAACAAATTAATACTATAAATTACTAAAATACTACAAATTTATTACTATTAATAGAAAAATATATGCATGCCTTACAATTTTAATTGAATTTGAATAATATAAAAATAATAAATTATATAATAACAAAATTAATACTTCATTAGGTACGTTTCACTTCACTTGTTATCTCTCTCTCTCTCTCTCTCTCTCTCTCTCTCTCTTTCTCTCTCTCTCTCTCTCTCTCTCTCTCTCTGCAGTGTACATTGTTGGACCTTTCAATAATTATTTAATTTGACTTTCCGCTGGAGTTAAAACAAACAAGAAAATATATTTTTATTATCGCGTATAGAAAAATATATGCCTGCCTTACAATTTCTAATGGAATCTAAATAACGTGAAAAAGAAAAAGAACAAACAACAACAGAAGTAAAATTAATATTTCATTAAACACACTTCGCTTATTATCTCTCTCACTCTCTCTCTCTCTTTTTCTCTCTCTTTCAATATTATATATTATTACACTCTTTTGTAATTATTTAATTTGACCTCTCGCTCGAATTACAAAGAAAACAAATATTTTTATTATTACAAATAGAAAAATATATATTTATATCTACACACACACACACACACACAATATGTACACATAGGATGAAGAAATTGGAGTAGAAGATAGAAAGAAGCGAAAGCAGAAGAAAGATAGTTAATTGATTTCTCGTATGTGGTAAGGTTTAGAACTCTATCGGATTGCTAAGGTCACCTTCGTCATTGCACATCCAGTCCCTTCCTTCTCTCTCTCTCTCTCTCTCTCTCTCTCTCTTTCTATCCTTCTCTATTTCGTTGCTTTTTCATTAGACCCTGGACAGTAGCACCGAATTTTATGGCAGCTCGCGAGTAGAGAGCGATAAATTTACTTCTTGTCCTCCTCCACACAGATCTTTCTATTCGTCCTCGTCCAGCTTGTTCGTGGTACATACATCGTACAGTTACTACGTTGCTCGTACATTGCATTATCTGTCTCTCTCTTTCTCTCTCTCTCTCTCTCTCTCAAGGATGACGCAAAAATGCGAGAAAAAGAAAGAACAAACGAAAGAGACCTTCACCCATATGTCCAATTCTTTTTATTTTATTTTATTTCATTTTATCTTATTTCATTTCACTATATTTTCTTTTCATTCTACGACAAAACGATTAATCAATAAATTATTATAATAAGGTTACGATCAAATAATAAACATTATTTTATTTTACTTCATTTCATTTTATTTCGTATGAACTTTTTTTTTCATAGTACAACTATCTGATTGACTTCTCTCTCTCTCTCTCTCTCTCTCTCTCTCTCTCTCTCTCTCTCTCTCTCTCTCTCTCTCTCTCTCTCTCTCTGTCTCTCCTTTGTCTGTATATACATTTAAAAAATTTTCTTTTCTTTTTTTATGCATAGTACAGACAATTTTTTTTCACCTTCACAGAGAGAGAGAGAGAGAGAGAGAAGAGAGTCAATTTCACAGAGCGAATTCTTTTTCTTAAAATATTTGTTCCAAGCTCAACGGGGAAGAGAGCAGCGGAAATAAAAGTGGTAAAAAGCTTAGAAGCTAAGGATTTATAACTCCGACCTCTTCTAAATCCGGTAATGCGAGTAGACCGTTTCCGAGCACGTAGACCCGCGAGAATTAACCAAGAATATTATTTACAAAGAGACTTTCCACCGTCTCGATGCAACAACATATTTTTTATCTTTACCAAAATGTTTTCGTCTGGTAACTCTTCTTGTCGATATCGATACGATAACGAAGCAATCTCGATCGTTTCATTCCGAATGATCGAACATTTCTAAAGTGATTTTAAAAATCCAATTATTTCTTTTCTAGATACTTTTCTTTTTCTTCTCGTTTTTTTCTATTAAGCTTCTATGTTTTATGATTTCAATAATACAAAAAAGAAATAATCAACTTGAAAGTTTTCGAGTTTAAAACGAAAAAAGAAGAAAACAAAAAAGAAAAAATAAGAAAAGAAAAGGGAATAATTGATATTTCGATTTTCAAAAACCGACGAACTTTTGACCGACCGAACTGACTTTACGGTTCGTTGGTTCTACCGTTCGTAACGTCGTTTCCGAACCAAATACTATTTCTAACGTAGAAATTTTATTCTTTGATAAACGCAACTGGCTAACAGTGTATGTATCTGTCAGTGTATGAAGGACATAGAGAGAGAGAGAGAGAGAGAGAGAGAAAGAGAGAAGTCTCAAGTTCGCGAAAGCTCGATCGGTTCCATTACACAAAACACCAATGTACTTCGATACGCGGGCGAGTTCAAAGCAAGCACGTACGTGCGCAGCAGCAATTCCATTAGAGAGAAAGAAAGAGAAAGAAAGAAAGAAAGAAAGAGAGAGAGAGAGAGAAGAAAAAGAAAAGAAGGGAATAAATAAAAAGAGAAAGAAGAAAAGAAGAGAGAGAAAGATGCAAGAAGAAGAACCAGAAGAAGAAGAAGAAAAGAAAGAAAGAGAATAAGAAAAAATTAAAAAAGAGAGAAAGAGAGAGATATCCAAGAAGAAAGAAGGAAAGAAAGAAAAAGAGAAGAGAAGAGAAAAAAGGAGAAGACCAATAAGAAAGTAGAGACTATCGATATAGTATTCTAGGATAGGATCATTTTCGTAGAAACGAAAGGATCTAGTATAAAAAGAGAGAGAGAGAGAGAGAGAGAAAAGTTTCCTATCGATAGTGTAAACGTTACTCTATTGGAAAGGAGCGAGAGCAAAAGAGAGATAGAGAGAGAGAGAGAGAGAGAGGAGGGGGGTATGTGGCAAGAGGTGAAGGGTAAAGGGTGAAGGGTCCATACTAGCTCCACTAGGCGTGCTTGGCATCAGTAATGAAGGGAACTCTGATCTTGGCCGATGTAATTACAGGAAAATTGCTACCGCATTGTGGGCCCACCGTTGGCTCTTCGACATATATGTACTTACCTATACACATATACATACATATATACGGAAATACGTACGTACGTATTAACGTACGTAGGTATATAGTACCTGTAGACACATCGAATACTCGTGTAAGCGAAATACACCGAGGCAAACTGAATTATCGTGGGAGTAATAATGGCGTTGTACCGATCTTCGATCGGTTTATATTCCTGGATAGAAAGCAACACACGAGTGAGTGCTTCGATGTACGTATTGGATTTCTCTCTTTTTCTATTTCTCTCTCTCTCTCTCTCCCTCTCACGTACTCGTGTATATATATACATATATATATATATATGTACATATGTGCGTGTATATATATATGTTAGGTGTATATAGTTACTCGTTTTCCGGACCATCCCATTTCTATTGTGGCTGGACATGAAAGCGGTTGTACCACGTTGTAACTACTACAGCGATGTCGATAACATCACCGGTTAACTCAATTAATTTGGGATAATCCTAATCAGTAATTGTACTTGTCCTCCAATTGACGAGTTCGTGATGTCGCTTTCATTCCTGATCGATCGACCGAACGATCGATCGATCGATCGATCGCTTGATAAATCTTGAAAACGTTTCCACGTTCGATCGCCATGTATTAATCACTCTTACTCCTTCCTATCGTTCTTTACGATTCGGATTGATATTCTTTTTTTTTTGTTCTTTCTTTTCTTTCCTTCTTTTTTAACATTTCTTTTTTCTCTCTCTTTCTTTTTTCTTTTCGTTTTCTTTTTTTTTTGTTTGTTTGTTTTTTCTTTTGTTAATAGGTTTCCGCAGCGAAAACCATTTTTTAAAATTTACTTTTTTTTCTTCTCCATTCGCTGTTGCGAGAATCAAAGGGAGATTCGAATATTTCGTTTCGTTCTTCAACGTGACTTCATCGACCAATTTACTTTCTAAGCTTCTAGTTAGACTTTAGAAAGGAATAAAGAATGAATTAGTCTAAGTAATCTCTAAAAATATATAATGAGAAATAATTGATTTCTTCCAGATCTCGTAACTCGAATTTTTGTATTTGTTTATTCTAATAAAATATGATACGGATTTTTAATTAAACCTTCGTCGTATCGGCGAACAAATTGAAATTGTTTATTTCGATTATACGTTATATTTATATCCTTCCATAATATCTAATTCAATTATGTTTTAAATTATTTCAAACTATTATGAAAGTCGACTTTGTCGAACGAAGTAATATAATCGTTAGTTTTAATCCTAGTATAGATCTACTTATATTATTTTTTCATATGTATATCTGTACGCTCTTATTCCTCCATTTTCAGATCGATGATACTCTCGTGTTAAAAGAAAAATTGTACGAGCGACGAGGCCACGCGCGACGTGAGTCGCCACGAACGCGATTTAATAGATCGACGAAAGAATGTGACGAATCCTTTCTGGATTGTCTACGACGAGTCGGATGGTGTTAAGGTAAACGAGAAAAAGAGCTTTTTCATTTTTTTTTTATTTTTTTATTCATAATACAGAGTTGGGTAAATATTTTCCTGAACGATACAAAAGTACTACGGTTTTCGTAATTTTACGACGATGAAAAGAAAAAACAAAGAAAAAAATATATCTTAAATATACCAGAAAATTAATAATCAATTTTTAAACTCGTCTAGGAAATTTTGATATCCCACTCTGTGTATTGCATAGATCAAAATATTAACGCGATCGCAACGTGATGAATCGTTACTTCTAAAAAAATTACTACAAGTAATTTGAATTCGTTGCAAAAAAAAAAAACAAAAGAGGACATTCCGATATCGAAGATGCTGTGTAAAATAATCGATTAAAAAAAGAAAAAAGAAAGAAAGAAAGAAAGAGAACAGCACGATTAATTATGAGAACATGGTGAGAGAATATCGACGAGAATCAGTTTGGATTGAGGATTAATCCTGAACTCGTCACCTTTAAAATCCTTGGACTTGGTGTCCAGATTCGTCGAAGTAGTCCCTAGAGTTCTAGAAACTGAAGCAAAAGGACGGGATAGATGGAAAATGAGAAAGTGAGATAGATAGATAGATATATAGATAGATAGATAGACAGATAGATAGATAGATAGATAGATAGATAGATAGATAGATAGATAGATAGATGGAGAGAAAGTAGAGACGGTGAGACAGAATGAGACAAATTTAGAAAGAGAGAGAGAGAGAGAGACGCAGATCCAACTTGGATTCCGTTCGGCTCTGAATTTTTCCAATCTTCTCGAGGGATTAAACGTTCTTATGGAGCATGATTCACCTGGCGCAATGGCGATCGTGTTCACTAAGACTGATAGAAAAAGATGAAGCAAGAGAAGAGGAAGAAGAAGTGAGAGAGAGAGAGAGAAAGAGAGAGAATAGAAAGATTCAAAGCTAAGACGGATTAAACGAACGACCAACTACTACCATTCGAAAGGAGAAATGGAAAATAAATAAAAAGAAAAAAAAAAATCCAACGAATGAATTCAACGGATAAAATTCATTTCGACAAATAGCTAATTTGTAATAGAAATGAAAAAGTACTTTTCCAATTAGATATACAAACGAGATAAATATATCGTTGATATTGGATAAGGGTATTGATTAAGATTATCGGTAATTTCGTTTCGTTTTTCATTCGATCGGTATTTTCATTAATCGATGGTGAATTATTTCGTAGAATAAATTGTCAATACGTAGGAATGTTTTTTGATTAAGTGTATCAAACGAATAATTTATATCATTATTAGATATTGAATTTCTTTTTTTTTTTTTTTTATTGATATCGATCGAATGTTGAAAAATGCCGAGTCAATAATTACTAGTCGAAATTAAATATCTATTAATGTTACGTACATGCTCGTTGCGTATGTAATGTTTTTTTTTTTTTTGTACACAAAATCAATTCGCATCTTGTTTTTCGTTAATAAGCCTTTCGATTACTTTCCTATTTTTTTCTTTTTTTTTTTCATATTCTCTTCCCCCAAAACTTTCTCTTTCTTTAAAATCTTTACAAAAATTAAGCTGATGAAGTGAATTGATTGATTGATCGTCGATATTGACAAGATTTTTTATGGGAGTTAAGTATTTAAAAAGATCGAGAGAAACGAGAGGAAATAGGAAAAAGAGAGAGAGAAAAAAAGGGAAGAAGAATTTTTTTTAAATAATCACCAATGGATTTGGAACGAGTAGAGCAAGTACTTACTACTAGATATATATCTGGATATGAAGAACGGTGATTGTCTAGCCCGAAGGCAGCAAGTGGTGTGTTTGCTGAAAAGCTCAAAACCTTGCCATCCTTTTCTATCTCTTTCTCTCTTTCTCTCTCTACAAATGTGTGTGTGTGTGTGTGTGTAGCTCTTTCTGTGCTGTCTCTCTACCTCTCTACTTACAGGTTATTCTCTGTCTCTCTTTCTCTCTCTATTTCTGTCTCCTTCGTCTCGTTTCTCGAGCCAACGTCGTGGAACGCCCTTTAATTTCCGCCAGAATGCTCTTAGAAGGGATCATTATTTTGTGTTCAGATTTCGAGGTCTTCGATGAGAAAGGATATTTCATTGGTATTAAACGTTCGATCCGAAAGACGATATTAGATTTTCAAAGCTTTTTAGAAATGAAATAGAGAAGACGATTGAGATGATTTCCCTTTTTCATTTTATTCTTTTTTTTTCTTTTCTCCTTTCTCCTTTTCTTTTTTTTTCTTCCTTCTATATCCACAGGTTGGATCAAAAGTTTTGTTCCTAATCGATAACACTAATTCTTAGTTTATATTGTTTTCCTTTTTTTTTTTTTTTAATAGTCAATCTTTTTCAAGAGAGAATTCTCTTTTATCCTTCTTTGTAGGTCAACTTTCTCTATTCCCATTTGCAAAATTTTGTAAAATTGTTAAGCCTAATTAGAAATTCTTATAGTTCTTTACGAAGAGAGAAAAATAAAAAGAAAGGATACGATCTCTTTTTCCTTTTCTTTTCTTTCTTTCTTTTTTTGTTAGACTCGAATTTTTAACACAAGGATAATTGTAATATTTAAATTAATTTTCTCATAACCTTGATTGACCTTCTAATTTCTCTCTCTCTCTCTCTTTTTTTTTTGGCCAACTGGAAAATGTTACTCTTCTCAAAAAAGAGTTTCAGCTCACGGACAAGAACCGGGGTGCCGAGTAAAGCTAAACAAACTTTATATTCTCTAGGAGAACATGAAAATAGCTATGAGTTTCTCGCGTTCGTTCTGTAAGAGCTCGGATTTCAGTTATTTTACGAGAGAATTTCTCCTCCCGTGCAACCGGCAACCCCCGTAATTATCCCAATAACGCTAAATCTCGTTAACTGAATTAAACTGCTTAAGATATTCGCGATTAAATCGTTTCGATCCTAACCCGACGACGACGATTTCCCTTTAATTAATTGCAATTTAATACGAGCGGAGCCATTTGCCGAGCGAATGTTTCCCTTTCGAGAAGGAAAGAAAAAAAAAAAAAAATAAAAAAGAAAAAAAAGGAAAAAAAAAAGAATCGAGAAAGTTATTAATTACGTTACGAGTCGGAGTTGCTAAGGGGAACTTTCTTTTTTTTCGTAACCTGAAAAAATGAAATACAAAAAAAATATATCCTCCGGTATGAAAAATATTCATTTCTAATTTCTCTAAGTCATCTCACCTTCGCTACGACTTATTTAATTAATTTCGATTTAAACGAGTGAATCCCACGAGAACGATTCCCTTTTCAAAGAGATTCCAATTACGGATTACGGATCGTTTAAAAAAAGAATTCTTTTTTTTCGATATGAAGGAAGAGAAAGGAAAAGAAAAAAATATCTTTTCAACTATGAAATATATATTTGTTATTTATCTTTCTTAGTTATCTCGATGATTCGCACGACGATTTGCAAATTTAATCAATTGCAATTTAACGAGCGACACGCGAATGAATGTTACTCTTTGAAAGATGGTCGTCTAATTACCGGTCGTTCGAAGAGAGAATATTTTCGTAATTTAAACTAAAGAAAAGGAAGAAAAAGAAGAAGGAGAGAGAAAAAGAATATTCAAAGATATCAAATGTATTTGTTATTTATCTCTTTTGTTATTCTCTCTCTCTCTCTCTCTCTCTCTCTCTCTCTCTCTGTCTGTCTCTTTCTCTCTCTTTCTCTGTGTTTTATTTCTTCATATTTTATTAAATTAATCTAGATTAAGTGCAGAGACCAATGCTTGTCATTCCAAGAGACACTCGTACGAAATTGCATTTCTTTTCTCTCTCTCTCTCTCTCTCTTTGCATTTCGTAGCAGAGGAAATCTTCCTCTTTGGGAGAGGACGATAGCAACGGGGAACACATCGTTAGCCGGAAATTACAACGAGCCTTTCCCTTCTCGGTTGGTTTTCCTAGAGAACTTCTCCTGCTTCTGTTGGTAGCTTTGAATGAAGAAAAACAAAAAAAAACGAAAGAAAAAAGACTACCAGCCCCTTCTTCACTCACGACCAACCAAAAAAGAAACAAAATAAACGAAAGAAAGTTCGTGCTCGAAAACGTAAAAAAAGAGAGAGACTGAGAGAGAGAGAGAGAAAGAGAGAGAGAGAAGATTAGTGTTAATTGTCAAAGTAAAAAAGAAAATTTACGTTTGCGGTATCTCAGCCATTACAAAGATAGAGACAGACAAACAAATAGATAGATAGATAGATAGATAGATAGATGGAAAGAGCTAGTAATTATTATTATCAAAAGAACGGTCAATGTATTGACATGTTCGTCATCAACGAGAGAAAAGGAAAGAAATACGTTCGTTGATTTCCCAGGGTGATCTTTCACTCTGTAATTAACTATCAGTAGGTTACTACGTGTGCACGTGTAGTTACTTTGGAAAACGAGATAGACGGTAGACGAATAGCTACCTGGTCATATGACATACGTACATATACAGGTACATTATATATATATGTGTGTGTGTGTACATATATATACCTATATATGTACTTACGTATATATGCATATATATTTACACGAGTGTATAGAAACGAATTTTCCTAGGAAGTAACGAAAAAGAGTAAAAGCTACTATAGTGTATAAAGAAGGCATGATCGAAATGAGATCAAACGTCGACCGGCGTGAAAAAGGAAAAAGAAATAAGTGTAATATAAGCTAGAAGAGTAAAATAGAGAGCGAACGAGAGAGAGAGAGAGAGAGAAAGAGAGAAGAGGACCAGAGAAAGAGAGAGAGAGAGAGAGAGAGAGAGAAAGGAAAGGGTAGGTAAGAGAGGAGTGTAAAAGTTTTTCCGTCGACGGTTCGCGATGAAATTGGCGTTCTCCACGTCGAAGAAGAAGACGAAGAAGAAGAAGAAGAGAAAAAAAAAAGAAAGAAGAAAAAGAAGAAAAAGTTTACCTTTTCGTCCGATCGGTGTGAGTGTAAAAGCTCTCTGTACAGTGATAGCAGTAGCGGTATTAGTAGTAGTGGTACCATTACTAGTGAATAGTAGTAGTGGTAGTAGTATAGAGTAAAATGTTCTCGTGTATATCGGAAGGGATGAAAACTACTTTCTCTTATCAACGAATATAGAAGTATAGTTCGAGTGAACCGTTCGAACCGTTCAAAGGAGGCAGGAACTTTCGTCATAACATCACGGTTATACCATATTTTTTGATGACAAGTCGTAAGATGACAACCATAAACTCGTCAGAGAAACGAATCCATGAGATGGAGGGAAAGAAGAAAGTTGAAGATTTCTCGACGATATAAAAGAAGTTTTTCTATCGATATATCCTTCTTCCACGTCGGTTTTTTCTTTTTTCTTTTCTTTTTTGTTTTGTAAACTATTTCTTCCTTCTCTCTCTCTGTCTCTCTCTTTCTCTCTCTTTCTTTCTATTTCTATTTCTATCTCTATTACTATTTCAAGATATAAACGATGCTTTATCGACACATCGAAAAACTGTATCATCGATGCTACGTTACCTACTACTATTACTACTATTCCTACTATTACTATACTACTACTACTACTACTACTATTACTACTACTACTATCATTCGATCCTCAATTTCGACTTTCAGCTCGAAAGCAATACGTTTAAATTTTAACTTAGATCGATTTAAGTTTATCGATTACGACTGAAGTAACGTTGAATCCTTTAGATTCATCCAATACATTGCCGATCTGAATGAGAATGATTTAAACGATTTCGATGCCAAGGAAAAGATGCAATCGAATTTAACCAAATGTCAACTTTCTTCGATATCGGTGAGAACGAAAAGAGGGAAATAGAAATAGAAATAGAAATAGAAATAGAGATAGATATAGAAAGACAGAGATTTTCAAAATGAAGTCTTTCCAAAATTAAAATTCGTGCATACATAAAGTGTCCTGTTAACGTTCTTACGAGTTATTGAATATCGTGTTCATTAAATACGAGAACATTTGTTACTTTTTTAAAATAGAAAGAAAAAGAGAAAGAGAGAAAGAAAAACTATGAAAAGAAAAACGAATTTTCAAATGCAAACAATTTTTGCAAGTAAGTAGCAACGATGCATATAAAAGAAAAAGTCTCGTGCATTCTCTCGTCCGGTTTCCGATTTTCGAAATGCATTTACTACTGCTACTACTACTACTACTACTACTACTACTACTACTACTACTACTACTACTACTACTACTACTACTACTACTACTACTACTACTACTACGTAATGTGATTTCAAAACAATCTAAGATGCAATGACGAGAAAGACACTGAGTATTGCAACGACACAACGAGAAACAACTTAGGCGAAATACTATGCCAATCGTACGACTCGTAACGTCATTCCTTATGCACTTTTTGTTTCCAAAAGAGTCCTTCTTCCTCCGCTTCTTCTGCTTTTTATTTATTTATTTTTTTTATCTTTTACTTTCGTCTTTCTATTCCACTTTGGCTGCTTTCCCAATGCGAAAGTTACTCCTTAAAGAAAAAAAAGAAGAGAGAGAGAGAGAGAAAATAACTCTGCTTATCGAACTATCGTTTACGATCTATCGTTACCTTAGAAAATTTTATATTACGAGTCTTCTTTCCTTTCATTTTCTCTCTCTCTCTCTCTCTCTCTTTCTCTCTCTTCTTGTCTATCTATCTTTCTCTTTTTTTCTCATTTTCTTATCCTTTCTTACTAATGTCCCTTCTTTAACAATCGCAAATTTTTTATTTACAATTTTATTCCTTACTTTTTTTTTCTCATCAACATCGAAACTAATCGATTAATTATAAATAACTATTCCTAACATTCTAATTTCTTTTTCTTTTTTTTTTTTTTTATAGACAGATCGACCTTATCAGAATTTATCAAAGAGATTATTATCGACGCTAATCATTTCATATACAATAACTTTTTTTCCCACTTTTTTACACGAACATCGTAATACGTTTTCTTATAATTTATCAGGTTTCACTCTTCAACAAAACGAATGCATTAATATTGTTAAAAGAAAACTTATATCGGATTATTTCGAAGGTCTCACGATCGTGCTGCTTTTCGTCGGCCAGACACCGACCTGTTGCTGATATTACTATCAGCTATTACACGCTCGCGCCAAAGTACCGTTAATGTAACACTCCTTTCGTTCCCTTTCCCTTTCCCTTTCCCTTCTTTCCTTTCTTTTCTTTCCTCTATCCAACCGTATTACCTCGATAACGTTTTCCCCTTTTAAGTAAGGTACAACCAACCCTTTGTACCCTTTTCTCCGTCACGTAGAATTGCCCTCTTTTCTCTCTCTCTCTCTCTCTCTTTCTTTTTAATTTCTGCATCCATTTTCCCCCACGTTCCCTCCCATTTTACCCATTTACTTACTTTCCACATTATTTCGAGCATATTTCATTTCTATTCTTTGAATTTCTAACTCCGACCCTAATATTTTTATCATCGAAAAATTACACCTAACCAATGCTTATTATTTCTTAATACTTCATTTTCGAACAATATATTTTTCTTATAGTTTGTACGTTACACTAGACTCGTCAGAAATTTCAAACAATTTCTCTTCGTGCGTCTGTCTAATATAATTCTCTTTCTCTAGTTAAATGTATTAGGAACTATGATACAACAGAAAGTAATAAGTTTAAAACCAAAGGAAATTTAACAATTTTTATTTCTATAAAATGAATATAAAAAAGTATCTACTACTTTCTCTCTCTCTATCTGTCTTTCGGTCTCTCTCGCTCTTTCTCTTCTAAAAGTATTACTGCGTAGTAATAGTAGCAGCAGCAACAGCAGCAGTAGTACTAGCAGTAGTAATAGTAGTAGTAGTGGTAGTGGTAGTGGTAGTAGTAGTAGTATAACGTACTGATGTTAAACTGCGAATAAAAAATTCGTTTTTCCAGTAGCTCTCTACTTCTGCGAATTTAAATATCTAAAGCGTTCTCGTATGTGACGTTTGTCTATGTAATATACCTACACATAAAATTTACACGCACACACATACAGAAAGAACTAACTTCTCGTCTCGAGTTTAACTTTTCTTAAGCGGTGTCACGATCAAAATGAAATACGTATTAACATTAAAAGTGTAGAAGAATGATACTGGCTTTTGCATTTTGCGAGAGAAAGATAAAGAAAGACAAAAAAACGTGAGAGAGGAATATATATATAGAAAAAGAGAGAAAGAGAGAGAGAGACGGACTAATAGAAACAGAGAGAAAGAAAGAGACAAAATAAATAGAAAGAATGGATCGTAAATATGTATACGCGAATATATGTTTTGCTATGTATTTGTATACATACATACATACATATATATATATTATATATTATATATAGACACACACACACACACACACAAAGTATATATGTATATATACATATATGTATCTAGATATATATAAATATAAATATATATATATATATATACATACACATACCCGCGCGCACATACACACACACACATATGTACGATCTCTATATTGTACCAGTTTCACGTACAATGGAACGAAAAAACTCGGGCAACTTCCGGTGCATCACGAAGGCAATGAATAGAGTCGGAAGCAATCTTCATTTTTGCAATGCGCACGTCTGCCTCGACGACAAAAGCGATATTGCACGGTGCTATTTATAACGGGTGCTACGTTCGTTCCGTTCGTTCCGTTCGTTCATTCGTTCGTTCGTTTTATTATACGCGTATTTGAGCAAGACTCGTGCGCGTGAGAGATAAAGAGCGTGCGTGAGAGAGAGAGAGAGAGAGAGAGAGAGAGAGAGAGAGAGGAAAAGATAGAACGATGAAAGGAGTAGGTGGACAGAATGAGAGAGAGAGAGAGAGAGAGAGAGAGAGATGCATAGGTGATCCTATTTTCTAATTATAGTTAATCGATAACGTTTGACGCGTTTATAAACATCCCGTTAGAGATTTTTTCTCTTGCAATTTCTTTTTTCTTTTTTTCTTTTTTTCTTTGTTATTTTCGTAATTCGAAAAAAATTTTCTTTTCTATTTTCTTTTTGCCTTTTTCTTTTCTTTTTTTTTTCTTTTTTTTTTTGGTTTATTAATATCGCGGTAAGAGTAGATGGAAAAAGAGTAAGAGAGAGAGAGAGAGAGAGAGAGAGAGAGATAGACGATCCTATTTTCTAATTATAGTAAATCGATAACGTTTGACGCGTTTATAAACATCGCGTCAGAGATTTTTTTCTCGCAATACTCTTTTTAACCTTTTTATTTCTTTTCCTTTTTATTACAAAAAATCTTTTTTCGGTTTATTAATACCGCGAGAGAACGATCTCTTTCACTATCGTTATTTTGTACGGGACGATGAGAGAATATATAGAAGAAAGAGAGCAAGAGAGAGAGAGAGAGAGATAGATAGATAGGTGATCCTATTTTCTAATTATAGTCGATCGATAGTATTTGACGCGTTTATAAACAGTGCGTCAGAGATTTTTTCTCGCAAATTTTTTTATTTATTTATTCATTCATTTATTCATTTAGCTTTTCATTTATCTTTTCTTTTTAATCTTTTAAAAGAATCTTTTTTTCTTTCTCGTTCCCTTTTTTTTTTTGACCTTTTTTTAGTTTTATTAATACTTCCGCGGAACAATCTCTCTCTCTCTCTCTCTCTCTCTCTCTCTCTCTCTCTCTCTCTCTCTCTCTCTCTGTCTCTGTCTCTGTCTCTTACTATCGTTATTTTGTATTTTTATCATGTAATCGTTTACGTTCGATCGGATATATGCACTATAGAATACCTACACTATACTACACTACAGGATGATATCGGTAAACCATGCAGAAATAGAATTTCACTAAAATTGCGTGGGTCAATTGTTCGAGGTTGAATATTTATTCGGTAATTTATTGGTCAAACTCGTACTCGCGGCTCGTTCGGCGTGAAAATATCTAGAAAATGCCACGCATATATCTATCTATGTATATATGTATGTATGTATGAACGTACGTAGATATATGTATTTACAACCGAGTCCCATATTTTTCTAAAATTCCCGTGTATATCAAATTCCATTAAATCTCATAAATTCTTTTCCCTTTTTCTTTTGTGTTCTTTTATATATATATTTTTTTTCTACTTTTTGTTTTTTCTTTTGTCTCGTATATCTTTTTTTTTTTTTTTTAGTATGTATCTACGTGATCATTCATTCATTCGCAGGATTTTATCAATGGTATTATTATTTTTTTCTTTTTAATTAATTTTTTTTTCTTTAACAAAATACAACGTGATAAACATTAAGCTTTATGGTAAGCTTATCGATATTAACTCGATATTAATTTTACTGAGTAAGAAGAAAATGGGGATTGCACGTCGAAAATCAATACGTTCTTTTGACTCTAAAAAAATAATTTATATATACATACATATATATATGTGCGTGTGTATGTGTGTATATGTATCTCTATTGAGAAAAGTTCTTTTTATCTCAAAAAGAAAAAAAAAAATGATAGCAAAATGAAAGTGATGGATAAAATACAACGTGATAAACTTAAAATTTTATGATAAACTTATCGATATTAATTCGATATTAATTTTATTGTATAAGAAAAAAATGAATGGGGATTGCACGTTGAAAATCGATACGTTCTTTTGACCCTAAAAAAATAATTTATATATATATATGTATATATATGTCCGTATACGTGTATGTGTATGTATCTCCATTGAGAAAAGTTCTTTTTATCTCAAAAAGAAAAAAAAAAAATGATAGCAAAATGAAAGTGATGGATAAAATACAACGTGATAAACTTAAAATTTTATGATAAACTTATCGATATTAATTCGATATTAATTTTATTGTATAAGAAAAAAATGAATGGGGATTGCACGTCGAAAATCGATACGTTCTTTTGACCCTAAAAAAATAATTTATATATATATATATATATATATATATATATACATATGTCCGTATACGTGTATGTGTATGTATCTCCATTGAGAAAAGTTCTTTTTATTTCAAAAAGAAAAAAAAAATGATAGCAAAACGAAGGTGATAGAAGGTGGAAGATAGGAAAGGAGGGGTGGGGAGGATCGTGAATCGAAGGGGCTAACCAAGCGATGTGCTTCGTTCACTGAACCGTGCCACGAGATTTATTCCAAGCCGATAATTTATACAGTGTAAGGTTAGCCTGGTCCATGGAAAAATGCCAATTGCGATAATTCAAACGTCTACGAAGAATCGACCGTATGTCTCTTTCTCTCTCTCTCTCTCTCACACACACACACACACACACACACACACATAAAAAAAATACAGAGAGAGAGAGAGAGAGGGTGGAAGAACGATCCAACAAAGTTTTTCACGGCAGTCTGAAAAGTTTTACTAGGTTGATTCTCATAGAGAGAAAGAAAAAAAAAAAGAAAAGAGAAGGAAGAAGAGAAAATAAAAAAAAGAAGCATGTAGCATTTAATAATTCGATTCAAACGATTTTAGGTTTCGCGAAAACACGAGGGTCGATAATTAACGTGAAACTCTTGATATTCGATAGTCGATATACATAGACAGAACGAATCTAAAAGAAAACAGTGATACTCGTGAATAATTCAATAAGTTGAAAGAGCCTGCTCGAGATTCAATATGTTTCTGTTTTATTTCAATGAATTTTATTTTTCATCGAAAATGGAATGGAAGAGTAAAAGAAAAAAATGGATGGAGGGGGGAGGAGGAAGTGGGAGGAAAGGAGAGGAAGAAAAAGAAAGAGAGAACGTAGTTAAATAAAACGTAAAAGCAACGTCGATTCGAGTTTAATACTCAAAAGAGAAATAGACATAGACAAACAGAAAGAGAAAGAGAGAAAGAAAGAAAGAAAGAAAGAAAGAGAGAGAGAGAGAGAGAGAGAGAGACGTTTAAAAAGTGAAAAATGCGTAAGAGTTATTAGCTTCTTTTGGTTGGTCGTTGAACGAGCCTCGAAGAGAGAAGTAGATGGTGTGAAGGAAAAGTGGGATATAAGAGTGATGCCATTGAGATTCAAATTAATGCCAAGCTTAATGACGCTCCTAGGGCTTAGCGCGAAAGAGAATAGGCTTCTCTCTCTGTCTTTCTCTCTCTCTCTCTAGGGAAAGAGAGAGAGAGAGAGAGAGAGAGAGAAGAGTGAAAAATAGAGTGGGTTGAATGCAGCTGAAAAAGAGACTTGGAAAGTAAAAAGAAAAAAAAGAGAGAGAGTCTTTTTAACTAGTCGTATGAGAGAGAGAGAGAGAGAGAGAGAGAGTATGTCCGGATCCAAACTGATCGATGTCCCGTGTCTTAAACATGAAAGAAGAAAATGAAGAATGATAATAATAATAATAAGAGGAAGAAGAAGAAGAAGAAGGATCTATTTTCTGAATTATTTTTCGACTTTCTTTTAATATACTTGGAGAAAACCAATGTGCGACAACCTGCTTGACAGAATGGATACTCGTTATTTAAGATGTACTTTTTATTTATGCTTGGGAATATTAAGAAGAAACAACGGAGAAGTGTCGAGAATGGAGTAAAGAGGAAAGATAATCGAGTTGATATTTCGATGATCGGGTATAAAGATGGGATGATAATCGTTCGCGTGTCTTAACAAAATTTACTCGTCGCGTTCTTATTGTATATATATATATGTATATACACGTGACAATAGAGGACATCTTTCTTTTCAAGAAAGTCGTAAATTTAATCATCTTTCTGTCCCTTCGAAAATCGTAAATGTTGATAAGGAGCAGTTGGGATATTACTTGAATGATCCTTTTAATTCTCTTTATAATGGTGCTATAACTTCTTTTTCCTTTTTTTTTTTTTTTTTAATTTAATTTTAATTTTACATCCAATAATTTTCGAGAGATTGCTCTTTTTCCTTGTGTATATATATATATATATATATATATTTTATTAATCAAAAAATATGAATATGACTAAACGAGAGGATGAGAGAAAGAGAGAGAGAGAGAACTCGCGAGAGACGAGACGATATTGTCCCTGGAGAAAACGGTTATCCCACGATATGACCGTGAAATTTTAAGCAGAGTTATATTCGAGATTCGAAACGACCGCGAGGCAATAGCATAGTAAGTACGAAACCAAGTGAGACGAGATACTATCGTATCTATGAAGCGAGAAAGAGAAGCGAAAAGAAAGTAGAAAGAGAAGAGAAGAGAGGCGGTTGATATAATAGAGGAAGTGCACAGTGGTAGTAATAATTCTTGTAGACATCTCGGTTATTTCACCGGGACAAAGGGAAACGGAATCTTTGAAATAAGTCGGGGATTAGTCTCGAAAGATCCTCTGGGAAATTTCATTTATGACGAACGTTCTGCCATGAAAGAGAGAGAGAGAGAGAGAGAGAGAGAAAGAGAGAGAGAGAGGGAGACTTAATGTACCACACTTTCCATCTTCTCTTCGTCGTTCGCTCGTTTGCTCATTTTCATTCCTATTTCCAATTGAAAAGCTTTGATTTACGAACATCTTCGCGTTTCTTCACGTTGCCTTTTCTTTTATTTATTTATTTATTTATTAATTTTTTTATTTTTTTATTTTTTCCATTTGTTTACCCTTTTTGATAATTTCCGGTCCATGTAATATCTGCATGTATGCATGTATGTGTGTATGTGTATCTGTGTCACGAAATATACGTCGCGACGAAACCTTGGAGAAATCCGTTCTACGATAAATTCTCACGTCTCTCTCTCTCTCTCTCCCTCTCCCTCTCTCTCTGTTTCTTTCTTTCTCCATCTTTCCCCTTCAAAAATGTACGAACGTTTTTTTTTTACGGCCGTCCTCTTCTGTATATGGAATTTTGGTGAAAAATTTAAAATAAACATGCTTTTCTCGTCATCCATTTCTTTCTTTACTTATCTCTCTCGGTGTTCCTCTTCTTTCTTTCTCTCTCTCTCTCTCGATGGTGAGACGCGTTGAAAGGTGAAAAAGCTTCGCGAAATTGCTCGCTTCTTTTCGTTCTCTTATTTTCATCACTTTCTCTCTCTCTCTCTCTCTCTCTCTCTCTCTCTCTCTCTTTCTCTTATTATTTTCCTTCTATTTCCATTGCGCTAATTTCCTTTCTTTCTCTCTCCCTCTCTCTGTCTTTATTCTTTTTATTTATTTATTTCTTTTTTGTTTTTTTAATTTCGTTATCTTCTCTCTCTCTCTCTCTCTCTCTCTCTCTCTCTCTCTTTTTACGACTATTTGCAAAGCTACAACGGGAAACAATTAAGCGACGTACTGACTCGGGTTAGGGGAGAAAAAGAAAAAGAAAAAAAGAAAAAAGAGAGAAAAAAGAGAAAGAGGAGAAAGAAAGAAATAAAAAGGGATAGAGAAAATTCCACGTCGTAGTCGTGGATACGACGGTATATACGAGATTCTCTCCTTTTGATGTATAATCATTTTCAACGGCGTCGTTTAAAGGCCGACGCAAGACAAAAGGGGGGTTTTCTTCTTTGACGACCTCTCTTTCTCTCTCTCCCTCTCTCTTTTTCTCTTTCTCTTCCTTCCTGTAACATCGAGAGAAAAATCCGCTCTCTTACAGACGTGTCGTTTTACTCGGATAACTTTCCAATAAGAAAATGCTTAAAGAGAAATTTTCTTCGATGAAAGGGGCGGGGCCCGTCGCGTTCGTGTTACGTGAAAAATTAATTTTCTTTCTTTTTCTTCTATACCTTTCTTTCTTTCTTTCTTTCTTTCTTTTTCTTTTTTTTTGTGAAATCTCGTAGAAAAAAATTATTATCGTTACATCTCTTTCTTCTTCTCTTTTTTTTTCTTATATAATAAACGTAAATCCTTTAAAAAAATCGAGGACATTGATTTAATCTAAATTAATCGAGAAAAATCAAGAGCACCCATAAGCGTCGATATTTAATACAAAAGAAAAAATTCATTTCAATCGGAGGAGTATTTTCTGTTTCTCTCTCTCTCTCTTCATTTTTTTCTTCTACTTTCGGTCTTGCCTTTCGGAATATCGTCGAAACTTGAAAATCGAGCTGATGGAAACGTCGAACTATTTTCTCTCTCTCTCTCTCTCTTTCTCTCTTTCTTTCTTATTCTCTTTCCCTCGTTCATTTGGACGTCGTTAGGACGTTTTTCTTCGGCAAAGTAGTCCCTTTTCTACACTTAGATTTCCCCGTTTCTCGCGCAATTAGCAGTTCTTTAGAGACGATAATACCGTACTTTGGAAGTGTCGATAGTCTCGAAACGTGCGGTCAGGTTAAAGTAGTATGAGAAACTCACTTTCATAGCCAATAGTCTCGTATTGCTCTATCTCTCTTTCTCTCTCTCTATTTCTCTCTCTCTTTCCATCTATCTCTCTAGTTCTCTCTTACTAACACTATCTCCTTTCACTGTAACGAACTCGAATGTCATCCTGCTAGCCGAGTAAAATCGTTCCCACGATGCTTTTCCAGCTTCGCAAAACGACTTCGTTCGAGCAATCGTTGTCTCGGAAAATATAGGATAATTTCAAATTAATATCATTTTCAAATTCACACTACCAACATTTTCTCATTCGAAGGCGAAAGAATTAAAGAAATAATTCTTTCGCGTTACGATAGAGAGATAGAGAAAAAGAGAAAGAGAGAGAAATTTTGTTAAATCTTTTTTGTAATCCCGTTCTTCTTTCTCTTCTTTTTCGTTTTCTTTTTCTTTTTTTTTTTTTTTTTAAGAAATATTTCTTACGTGAAATCGAAAATAATATTTTTCCTCCGTCCCTTCCACTTGCATCTCGAAAATTTGTTAAAACGTACAAATGATATTCGGAAAATTGATTTATCTACGTAAAACACGAAATAGTTTGTTGTAAATATTTAAAAAAAAAAAAGAAAAAAAAAACAAAATACAGCTATTCCATTCGAAGATTGTTTTCGCACCGACGAAGAAAAATATGTTGTTGGTTCATGATGTTCTTAGCTAGAGCTTGCTTATCTAACGGATTTGTCTCTGAAGTCGAGCGAAAAATAAAGCTAAACAGAGAATAAAACTCGATAGAAAGAAATAGAGAGAGAGAGAGAGAGAAAATATATATGTATACATACATACATACATACATATATATATATATATATATATATATATATATAGACACACAATATAAATCGAGTAATATAACTGGACATGATATAAAGCTTTATGATCTAATATTATTTTTGCGAATAAATATTTTGGTCGACTAATTTATTTACAAAAATAATAAAAAATAAAAAAATAAAAAAATAAAAAAAACTCGCTCGCCTTTCGGTCTTTGATGCATCTGCATAGATTTTGAACGAAATCTCATTGATATATGTTTTCAAAGGGATTAATTAAAAAATGAAAAAAAATAGAAACGAAAAAACGCAAAAGGCAAAAACAACAACTGTGCAAAAATATCTACTCGCCCTGAGTCTTTGACGCATATGTATTTGTTATATTTTTCTCGCTTTTTTTTTTTTTTATTATTTTTCATTTTTTCTTTTTTTCTTTTTTATTTTTTTAACGAAATCTCGTTCATCTTCTTCCCAAAGAGATTAATTCTACAAAACGTTTTTAAGAAATAAAGACGCGGACGATTTTAAAATCGTTTTCATTAACGAAACAATAGTTATAGTTTTTTGCTAATGAGGATAACAAGCTTATTTTTTTGATTTTTGTTTTATTTTGTTACGATTTAATGCAGTACGCGCGCGTGTGTATGTGTGTATGTGCGTAATTCTATAAACATGCATATTACGTTGAATTAAAATTTATCATAGCGATAGATCGCCGGATAAAAATAAAACGCCAATTATGATTTAACGTAATATCGACAAGATAAGCCATTTTATAAACGCGTTCGCACGTTTCAGATGAATCTTTTCTTTTATATATATATATTTTTTCTCTTTTCTTTCCTCTTATCTTTTTTAAAACCTTTCGTCAATTAAATACGATTTTTATTAGATACCACAAAGTTAAATTGATCGATCGTACGAATTCCATTTTGGAAGACTAGAATCTCGTTTGATCGTAATTTAATATTCGCATGATTAATCTCATAAATTTTTTAACGACAGCTATCGGAAGATAGATAGATAGATAGATAGATAGATAAAGATATATATATATATATATATATATATATATATATATATATATATATAAAGAAAATTAAATAAAAAAGCCGATTAGCGTCGAATTCTTTTCGTTGCGAACCATAAGAGCGTTTCCAACGAATTTGTCTCTCTCTCTCTCTCTCTTTCTCTCTCACTTCTCTCCCAGGTAATATTTTAGAATTTCTGCAAAAATCCTGCTTGCATTATGCGAGAGCACGTATTTTCATAAACGAGAGAATATCGTTCGCGCTTGTAATTTTATAAGCCCGGTTAGCTCTGCGATCGAAAAAGATCGAAAGTAGTCTCTCTCTCTCTCTCTCTCTCTCTCTCTCTCTGTCTCTCTATGTTAATGTTTAACGAAGCTCATTGGATAATATTAGTGTGTGTGTATGTGTGTATATGTCGCACGGTTGAACAAAATTTAATGTAAATTGGAAATATACGTATCTATTTAATCCGTTAGGGTGGGGGAAAAATTATCGTTAATCGTTAAACGATACGATCGAAACGTTTTATTTGATATTAAACTCAACTACATATATAAATTTTGTGTAAAATATATGATAGAGAGAGAGAGAGAGAGAGAGAGAGAGAGAGAGAAGGGAGGGGATAAGAGGTAAATGAGGAAAGGGATTAATGATTATAAAGCAAAGATTTTGTTTATTAGCAATATTATACGCGTATAACTTTGCAATTTGGTTTATGTAGGAAACATGTTAAAGGAAATGTGTCGGAGCCAAAGTAATTATTGCGTGCGACACGCGAACGTTATCAGGTTGTTGTTTTACTAGAAACGTTTCCGACGAGGTGTCACAGTTTTAAGGGTATTAACGCGCTCGAACAGATTTCTCACATGCTTTTAGAAATTCATAAGGCAAATATTTGATCTCAGATATAGAACGTAGAATAATGAGGGACATTTATGTGTACCATGCCTCGATAAAACGCGTATGACATTTATTTAATTATCGAAACAACTATTGATTTCGATCGAATTATTATATTTTTTGTTTCCCATTTTTCATTTTTATTAGAAAAAAAATCATCTTTAATCTTTATGCGTGAGAATTGATAATTTATATTTTTTCTCTTTCTTTTTTCTTTTTTTTTTTTTTTTTTATAATATATACTCTCTCTTTTTTTTTACGTTAATTCGTATAACAGAGATTAACTCGTCGCTCGCGAATAATTTTATTTTTTATACATTTGAAATATAGATTATTTCTATTACAATCGAATCGTACATATAGACGGACGAAGCAATTTGTAGAAAAAATCATAAAAACTGAACGCAATAACGAAATCCTTTAATATTAATTAATTTGTGTAAAAATATTACATGTATATCACGATACGTTTTCTTTACAAACGACATTATATAGAATTATGATCGTGATTTCTGTTGTTCTTCTTCTTTTTTTTTTTAATTTTCTTTTCCTTCTCCTTTTGACGCATAGATTATTTCTATTACAAATTAAACAGCATATAGGCAGACGAAGCATTTGTAAAAAAGTAATAACACCGAGACACGCAATAACGAGAACGTTAATCTCTCTCTCTCTCTCTCTCTCTCTTTCCCTCTTTCAGAAACGTTTGGAATGCCATGACGTTTCGAAAAGAGTACCCACTCGAAGTCTCGCGGCACGAAATTGCAAGCTGCACTTAATATCGCGTTGAAAAAGACCGACCGTTCTCTTTCTGTCGAGAATGTTGAAGCGTGGAGTAGAAAAAGATCTGCGAAAAATAGAAAATCCGCAGTAGGAAGAAGACGATTAAGGAACGCCGAGGTGAAAATAAAATGTACGGATGAAGACGAAAAAGAGAGAGAGAGAGGGAGAGGAAGAATATACAAAAAAATGAGAGAAAGAAAGAAAGAAAGAAGAAGG